>NC_051186.1:18438851-18474160 GCF_013339695.2 Rhipicephalus sanguineus
ACGACGATCCACTTATTACCGCTAGTCGACGTTGAACGGCCCCAGGAGGTCCATCCCGATCTGCTGGAACGGTCGCCGAGGTGGCTCGATCGGCTGAAGAAAGCCCGCTGGTCTTGGGCGGTGTCTTGCGTCGCTGACAGTCTCGGCATGTCCTTACGTAGCGAGTGACCGTCGGCGGCGAGGCGCGGCCAGTAGTACTTTTCCTGTACTCTTGCAGCGTTCGGAAACACCGATGTGTCCTGCTGTCGGTCGTCGTGCAGGGCCTCGGACTTCTGGTCGCAATTCTTGAGGCACCACGAGAAGTACTTGGCTCGACGTGGCGAGAAGTCTTTCTTTTGGAGAGCCGTTGCGTAAGAAAAACGACGCCAGTGCTCGCTTTGAAACACTTCGGAACGACGGCGTTCTTGCCCTCGAGGTATTCCATGAGGCCTCTGAGTTCCGGGTCGGATCGTTGTTGTTCAGCGAAGTCGTCGGCACTTATGGTTCCCAAGAAGCAGTCATCATCCTGGTCGTCTTGCGGCGGGTCCACGGGGGCACGAGACAGGCAGTCGGCGTCAGAGGGTTTCTTCCGGACTTGTAAAACGACGTGAATGTCGAATTCTTGCAGTCGTAGGCTCCACCGTGCGAGGCGACGGGAAGGGTCCTTCAAGTTAGTAGCCAACACAAGGCGTGGTGGTCGCTCAAACTTTGAAGGGCGGCCGTAGAGGTAGGGGCGAAACTTCGATTAGCCCAGATGATGGCCAGGCACTCCTTTTCGTTGTGGAATAGTTGATTTCTGCCTTTGATAGCGACCGGCTAGCATAAATGATGACCCTCTCCAGCAGTCAGTCTTCTGCACGAGGACGGCGCCGAGTCCTAGGCTGCTTGCGTCGGTGTGGATTTCCGTATCGGCGTCTTCGTCGAAATGCGCTAGTTTGGAGGCATCTGAAGGCGTCGTTTAAGCTTCAAATGCCTCGATTTGCGCCGTTTCCCACTTGAATGGCACGTCGGTCTTCGTCAGGTGCGTTAGTGGCTGGGCTATTCGTGAAAATTCCTTGACGAAGCGTCTGTAGTAGGCGCAAGCCGAGAAAACGGCGTACGGCCTTCTTATCGGTGGGTGGCGGGAAGGCAGCGATGGCAGCTGTTTTCCGCGGGTCCGGGCGAACACCATTCTTGCTGATCAAGAGACCCAAAAACAAGAGATCCTCGTACGCGAAGCGGCAATTTTCAGGCTTCAGGGTGAGTCCGGAGGTCTTGATTGCGTGAAGTACAGCTTCAAGGCGTCGAAGGTGTTCGTCGAAATTTGAGGAAAACACAACAACCACACAAGGTCCAGTACAAGGCAGTCTGCCACTTCAAGCCGGCCAGTACTGTATCCATAACGCGTTGGAAAGTCCGCGGGCGCCGAGCAAAGACCAAAGGCGATGACCTTGAAAACTCGAACAGGCCGTGGTGTTATGAAGGCAGTCTTTTTCGGTCTCTCTCGTCGACTTCGATTTGCCAGTAGCGCGTCTTGAGGTCATCGACAAAAGTACTTGGCGTCGTGGTAGTCGATCTAGGCGTCGTCTATTCGTGGGAAGAGGGTACACTCCTTCTTCGTGACGGCGCCAGGATACGACCGATAGTCGACCCCGCAAAAACGTAGGGTTCCATCCTCTTCCTCCACTAACACCACAGGTGACCGCCACGGACTCTTTGCCCCGGCTGGATGCTGTCGTCGCGTAGCATTTCGTCGACCTGTTTTCTTGACGGCCTCGCGTTCTCGCGTCGAAACTCGGTACGGGCTCTGACGGATTGGTCGGGCACTTTCTTCTGTTATGATGCGATGTTTCGCGACTGGGGTCTGTCGAATTCTTGACGACGACGAGAAGCAGTCCTTGAATTGCAGGAGCAGGGTTTTTAGCTGGTCTTGCTCGTGCTTCGGGAGCTCGGGTTGATGTCGAAATCTGGTTGGTTTCGTCGATTCGTCGAAGCATGTTCGGTAGCATGGAAGAGGGCGAGAGCATTGCGGATTCCACGAATTCGTGGATGTAGGCGACCGTCGTACCAATGTTGAGGTGCCTATATTCGTGGCTGAAATTGTCAGCACTACCTTTGCTTTGCCATCACGCAGCTCGGCTATACCTCTTGCGACGCAATCTGACGGTTGAGAAGTAGGTGCTGATCGCCCTCGATGACACCTTCAAGGTCTGCGTGTTCTTCGGTGCCGACCGAAATAATGACGCTGGAGAGAGGCGGAATGGTGACGTGCTCTTCTATCACATTCAATACGGGCTTTCCTGGCGTCGTGTGTGGCGGCAGCGCTTTTCTGAGGTTAGTGTTATTGACTCAGATCTCAGGTCTATTACGGCACCGTGTTCACTTAGGAAGTCCATCCCAAGTATCACGTCCCTGAACAGTGCTGCAGGATAAGAAAGCTCGTAGGATAGGTTCGGTCACTGATGCTGACTCTTGCTGTGCAGACTCCAGCCGGCGTTATCAAATGACCTCCAGCGGTGCGGATTTCAGGACCTTCCCAAGCAGTCCTAACTTTCTTCAACTTCGCGGCGAATGACCCACTGACGACGGAATAGTCGGCCCCAGTGTCGACGAGAGCGGTAACGTTGTGTCCGTCGAATAGTACGTCGAGGTCGCTAGTCCGCCGTCTTGCGTTGCGTGTACGTCGCGGCGTCGGGTCACGGCTACGTCGGTTTGCACCGCTGCTTCCGCGTTGCGTCGTCAGGTCTGCTTCCACGGGTCGCAAAGTTCGTCGTCAGGACGTCGTTCGGCGTGCGGCGGGGGCTCGGAACTTCGTCGCGGCGTCGTCGTCGACGGCGGAGGATCTTCAACGTTTCGTCGTTCAGCAACCGCACCTCCATCGGTTGCTGCCCTTAGTTTTCCGGATACGGGCTAGGCGACCGACCCCGGTTTGGGCCAGTGTACTGCCGGCGGTGTGGTGACATGTAGCGGCCGGGCGACGGCGAGCGGGAAGGTCGTCGTTCTTGCCATTGTGTTCCGGTGAGGTAGTCGTTGATGTCGCGCGGCCGTTCGCCTGGCTGCGGGCGCGGCGCGTTGATAGCGAATCCGCGTAGTCCCATCTGTCGGTAATGGCAGCGGCGGTACGTGTGGCCGGCCTCCCCGCAGTGGTAGCAGAGCGGGCGGTTGTCAGGGGCGCGCCAAACGTCGGTCTTCCTCGGGGTGTAGTGCTGGCCGCCAGGTGGGCGGTAGGGCGTCGATGATTGCGGCGGTGTCTGGCGACGGAACTGCGTCGATGCGGTGTCTTGACGCGGGCGCGGCGGGGGAGCGTAGCGTCGGGCGGCAGCGGCGTAGCTCAAGGCTTGCGGCTGAGGCTGTGGCGGTTCAAGGGTGCCCAGCGATTGCTGGATTTCTTCTCGAACGACGTCTGCGATGGAGTCCACTTTAGGCTGGGGTGAGGGCAACAGCTTGCGCAGTTCCTCTCGCACGATCGCTCGGATTGTTTCGCGCAGGTCGTCGGAGCCGAGCGCATGAACAGCGGGGCTGTCTTGGATTGATCGCCGATTATATTGGCGGGTGCGCATTTCGAGCGTCTTCTCGATGGTCGTGGCTTCAGAGACGAATTCCTGGACGGTATTCGGTGGATTCCTCATAAGTCCAGCGAAGAGCTGTTCGTTTACTCCTCGCATGAGGAAACGAACCTTCTTCTCTTCAGGCATATTGGGGTCAGCGTGGCGGAACAGCCGGGTCATTTCTTCCGCGAAGATGGTCACGCTTTCGTTCGGGAGCTGAACCCGTGTCTCCAGCAAGGTTGCGGCCCTTTCCTTGCGAACGACGCTTGCAAACGTCTGCAGGAAAGCGCTTCGAAAGGCGTCCCAAGTTTGAAGAGTGGACTCCCGATTCTCGAACCAGGTCCTTGCTGCGTCTTCAAGGTAAAAGTAAACGTGACGCAGCTTGTCCTCGGAGTCCCAGTTGTTGAATGTTGAGACCCTTTCGAAAGTCTCGAGCCAGGTGTCCGGGTCTTCGAATGACGACCCGCGGAAGGTTGGCGGCTCCTTGGGCTGCCGGAGCAGGATCGGCGCAGGCTGCACGGGGTCGGTCATTGTCGCTGCGGTGGGTGTCGTGACCTGGGGCTGCCTGGTTTGTTCGGGAAGGAGCCCGTGCTCTGGCTGCAGTCCCTTCTGCCTGCGGCTTGTTCGACGATCCGGGTTTTCTTTGCTGCCGTCCTCTTCGCGGCTTGGGCTTGGGTCAGCGCTTCGCGGGGGCGTCCGGATCATTGAAGAAGCAGCACCTCCACCAGATGTCACGTGGTCGTGACGTCGACGAAGACAGCAGTCGGCGTTTGCAGGATGAAACTGTTTATTCGGCCGAACTTGTGGCCGGAAAATCAGAACTAGCACTACAGCAATACACGCTGTACAATGATAGCGGCGAACAGGGCGTCGTCCGTCGATCAACTGACAAGCGGTCAAGCGCGTCGGCTTATATACAGGCGCTATCGAACTTTCCAGCGATATCGCTGGTGGTTGCGCAATCTCTAGAATGAGCTCGAGCGTTCGCGTCTTGCGCGCAATCTTAACAAAATCATCTACAACAATCGTGAAGCTTCTCGAAGAATGAGGCGCGGTTTGCGCTGAGCGTTGCCGACAGCCTTTGTGGGCGAATGCAGCAAAAGTGATCAGAAACGTACCTGGCAATATGCTAGTCCAAGTTTTGTTAGCGACGATCGCTGGGCTGTCGGCTTTGCTGCGCGCTCGCAGGCTCCGCAGGCGGCCGAACCGTTGTGTGCGAGGATGACAATGCTGAAGATGTAGTTGTGTGTCTGCTGATAAGCAGACTGCAACGAGAAGACCGGCATAGAGTCCCACTGTGCGACAAGAACGTAGTGCCGGCGTATGTGAAACTTGAACTTAAAAAGTTATTCAGACTGTCCAGGAATACCTGCATGTGCAGCCCTGGTTTAAAAGTTTGAAGCTTCGGCATTTTATCCTCAAGGCCTCCGCGGGCGACCGAAGATCTTAGCCGAAAATACGCTCCTTGTCACACTGACATACATCGGCACGCGTATGCCGATATATCAAATCGCCGACAAGTTCGATGTCAGCGAATCTACAGTGCATGTGGCGATTGCCGTGTGCTGGACTGTTTATTTTCCATCAGCGCACGGGAAATTCGGTGGCCGGGCCGGTAGGAAAAAGAGCGGACGAAACGCGCCTTCCAAGACGCACTCACAAACTCGTCGTGGAATAACTGGACTGCCGGACGTCATCGGGGCCATTGATGGGTGCAATATCCGCATTTCGAGGCCCACTGAGTCTGAGGAGTCTTATTACAATCGCAAGAAGTTTCACTCCATCATACTCCAGGGAACTTGCAATGTGGACATGGAAATTATCGACGTTTTAATTCGTCGGTTTCCCCGGAAGCGTTCACGACGCAAGGGTGCTGCAGGAAGGCTTCTACGAAGTGGGAGCTCCCAAATGCGAACGTGAGTTATTGTGTGTGTTTCCATTCAGTACATTATTATTAATTGATGAGGCACCAAAAAAACAAAACCCAATCAGTCGCGTTCGTCGCGGTTGCAATTGCATAAATATATAATTTTGCACTCAGCTTGTGCATATGAGTTAATACACATATACACAAATACACATATCCCTAGTGTTGATTCTTCACGGCTAAAGAAGCACTAGCAACCATGGGTAACAGCACATATATTAAAACTTACCAACAAAAGTAAGAGGGCATTTAGCGCATTAAAAAAAAAGCAAATCAGTTGCTCACTTTGAAAAACTGAAGTCGATTACCCACGAATATAAACTAAAGATAGAAAAAGCTAAAGATGATTATTTCACTGAGCTGAGCAACAAAATGAAATAAAATCCTAAAATGTTTTGGAAATACTTAAAACAGTGTGGCTCAGATTCCTTTGGAATACAGGAGTTAAATTATAATGGAAAGGTAATTACGGATGGCGGAGATAAAGCTGCATGCCTAAACAACTTTTTCCGCTCGGTATTCTTACCTAAACACAGCTGTAATTATCATCCAACTATTATGAGCATTTCGCCTATGCTTCCTGTCGAGCTTAGTGTTAATGGAATTGAAAAACTATTGAAGGACGTTGATGAGAGTAAATCTAGTGGTCCAGATGGAATTTCCCCGCGTGTACTCAAGCGTTGCGCGGGGCCAATTTCTATGTACCTTTATGCAATTTTTGAAAGATCTTTAGCGACAGGTGTCTTACTACATGACTGGACTGGAAAACTGCGCACGTGGTACCGATACATAAAGGTGGTTCCAAAAAAAAACGTTGGTAACTATAGACCAATATCGCTTACGTCTATCCCGTGTAAAATACTTGAACATATTTTATATAAAGACATAATAAATCATTTAAACAAGCATAAGGTACTAATCAACGAACAGCATGGATTTCGCAGAGGGCTGTCTTGCACAATTGGTAGAATTTTATCACGATGTAATATCGGGCGTAGATACTGTAGGGCAGGTTGACGGTGTGTTCCTGGATTTTCGGAAAGCCTTTGACACGGTGTCACATTCACTCTTACTGTTTAAACTTACCACCCTGAAAATTGATAAGACTGTTTTTAAATGGATTGAATGCTACCTTTTTCAAAGAAGACAAACCGTAGTACTGAATGGAAAATGCTCCGAATACGCAGATGTTACCTTAGGGGTACCACAGGGCTCCGTTCTGGGTCCACTATTGTTTTTAATTTATGTTAATGATATCTCTGTAGGAATTTCATCTTCTATACGGTTGTTTGCGGATGACTGTGTTGTGTACAAAAAATTTCCGACCACAATGATGCATTAGAACTTCAGAAAGATTTATCACTCATTCATAGCTGGTGTGCCAAATGGAAAATGAATTTGAACATAACAAAGTGTGTACATATTTCATTTACTAAAAGGATAAAACCATTTCAGTCACGGTACCACCTGAACAATGTACAGTTGAAACAAGATAGTACATATAAGTACCTAGGTGTGCTACTATCATCTGAATGTTCATGGAGGCCGCAGGTGGACACTCTCATAGCCAAAGCTGGTAGGGCATTAAATTTCATTCAAAGAAACCTGCGATGTTCGCATGTGAATTTAAAACGTGTGGCGTACACTACTTGTATCAGACCTATCTTAGAATACGGTTGTGTCGTGTGGGACCCCGCCGAGGTAACCTTCATTGCGGCTCTTGAGCAAATACAAAATCGTGCAGCCAGGTTCGTCTTGGGGCGGTACGGAAGGAGGGAGAGCTGCACTGCAATGAAGGCTGAACTAGGATGGGTGTGTGGATGGGAGAACAGAGATCAAAATTTCTTTATATGATTTACTATAATAAAACTGGAATTAACAGAGAAATTTACCTACACAAACCTCATTACATTTCAAAACGCTTTGATCATAGTTGTAAAATCCTGGAATACTAAGCTAAAACGAACATGTATGCCAATTCATTTTTCCTACAACAATTAAACATTGGAATAGGCTAACTGAAAAGCAAGTACGTAGTGGGAATGAAGATGTATTTTATTCAATGCTGTAAACTCGTGCTATAACCTGAACGATGATGTATTTATGTGGGAACAAATTTGTATTATGTGTGTGAACGAAGATGTATTTCACTTATTTATGTATGAACAAAGTTGTATTTGTGTGCGAACGAAATTGTAACTCATTTATTGATGTAACCCCCTGCTATAACGCCTTCGGGCGCTGCGGGGTATCTGATGAATAAAGAATAAAGAGTAATTTAATCCTTCATGACTGTATGCAGTCAAAAATATATTCAACGATCAAATTGTGAAAACGAGGGGAAAAATTTTGAAGTGGTCAGGATTTTCCTATTTAGCAGGTCAACACTCGGAAAGGTAGAAGCGTCGTACATCACCTTCATATAACTGAACATTTTTCTATAGAATGAAAAAAAAAGCGAAATGGGGGAACTGAACAAAATTACTTATCTAACATGAAAGGTGTCCCATTAATGCTGTGAAGTTTTGCGCATGTTAGGAACCTAATGTGATCAGTACGTAGAGCATCGGACGCATTATCCGAGGGTTGTAGGTTCGGTCCCTACCAGCGCAGGTTGATTTTTCATCCACTTCATTCATTTACGTTTATGTGCTAATTACTGCGCCGCAGTTAAAACCTACGAATAAAGTTTCTATACCTTCCTTAGCTTTACTGTCTGCTGGTTTCCATTAGGTTGAAACCCATTTTTGTATTTCGAATGTATAAAGCTGCTCATATTGTTTTGGAAAAATTGTTATAGCAGAAAATTTGTACTTTAGATGCTGCTTTGCGTACTAGAGAAACATTCGATCGGAACCCTTGAAAATCCTTGAATTTGGGCTTCGAAACCTGCATGAACATTGTTGACTTCTTATGTACATAAATTTATTCCCGTAGTGTGTGTGCGCTGCTAGCAGTGTCAACGTGCTTTTTTTTTACTTCTGATACCTCTATTTATCTGAAAATTTATTTTCATGTACTGAAATGATGCTTTCCAAAGAGCTTAACTTATTTTGTGATGTTGCATGCAGTTTGCACATTACAGTGGGAAGTTCTCTGCTGCATAGAGCCACAAATTGTTATCAGATAGAACGAAAATGGCTTGCTAATAAATAAATATTTTACTTGGAGAAGACATTGAAGTGTTGTTGAAAGTGAAAACACTTTCAACAACACTTCAATTTGACACTCACCATTTTTTCAACGAAAAGTCAATGTCGAGGAGCTAGGCGGTTTTTCAAAGAAAAGTCACGGGCCAATTTTTAATACTGGTCATCAACTTGCTCTCAACGATATGCCAATTGATCCGCAACATATCTTCAATTGACATTTCATTTCCTCTTAGCGAATAATCAATTCCGATTTGCTTGATGGTTTTTCGATTGAAAGTCGCGAGCCAGTTTTTAATACTGGTGAACAGTTTTCTCAACGATATTTCAATTGATCCCCAATATATTTTCAATGTTGACATGGGTCAATAACTTCTTTGTGTTTTTTGTAACTTTTGTAAGGGAATTAACGAAATGAATAGTGCTACGTTAGACTCGTACGCATGCAAACGGTTGGGTTTGTGCATTCTACATTTCATGACCTTATTAATTCACGTCTCGATATACAAAAATGAGAAAACATTCGTTTAACAGGCCAAGATGGCGGCGTCCATGTATCTTGTGCAAAAAAATAAGTGTTCACCGCTGTGAAGGTAGCTTGCTTATTGTACCTAAAAATAGGGATATGATGAAGCTAATAACTACGCCATTACTGCGGCTAAATTCAGTGCTCTTACCGCATTGTTCTCTGACCTCACAAAATATATTTAGCGCCGTGCACATCGTCTCTTTTGAAATGTGCAATATCTTGTGTCGTTCAGGTGACAAAGTTGACGTCATTCATGGTGTATGGTGCATCCGATCGAAGGGCTTTGCGGACAGGAATTCCGTCACACGTCAGCCTGTTACACACATCGAGACGGCCGATGCAAGTAAAAGTGACCGGATGGCAGTGCCGAAAAGAAGTGGCGCCACCGCGCCAAACGAATGCCTTCCGCTTGGAATCTATAAATTCGTCGTGATGCGTTGTGTGGCCCGTAGTTGTCAAATACAGGGCTTTGTGCCCTGTAGCTACGGTAGCAAAATATCCATGATCATTTGCACTGTTTCCAAGAGCCATTCTAAATTTCTCGGAGAGAAGGCTCCCCACGCTTGGCTGAAGAAACATCTGATCTCCAATAGTAACGAAAAAAAAAAACACACACACACACTTAATGCTTTCCACCGAGCGTGACGTGACACAAGGGGATGGCTGATTTCACCAGTGATCTTTGTTAGCATAGTAGTGGACTAGTAGTAAGCGCGAGGAGGAGGAGGAGGAGCCAAACATTCAATTTATTTATTATTATTTTTTTTTTATTTTGTTACCCTCAATCGCCGAAGCTTTACAGAGGGGAGTGGGTTACAACATGAAAAATATACGTGCTATTTTATACATGAACAAGACTAAAGCAAAAAACATCTCTACTCAATGAAACGCAACAAAAGTGAAACGTAAAAATAAGGAAATCACAATAAGCAAATAGTGAATGTGGTAAAATTATACAGTACTAGCAAGAAAGTGTAAAAGTAAGAGAAATGACACGCACACACAAAAAATCAAGAATCCACTGGAAAACGCTGGCATCTTGACACGTGGAGACAGAAATTCGTAGGGAGGGGGAATAGATCGGATGACTAAGGACAGCTATCGCGAAATAGGTGAGCTGATAAAGAATGACGAAAGAGGGAGTGATCAGAGATGGAAACGATGTCACCTGGTAGCCGATTCCAATCGTTTGATGTGACCGGTATGAAGGAGCAAGAAAATGTGTTTGTGTAGCAGAAAGTACCTTTAACCTTGTGTTCGTGGTCGATCCGAGAGGAGTGATATGTGATTGCTTAATTATAGAAGGTTTGTGGTGTGGGGCTCACTTGTTCACGGGTCCCATCGTCGCGTTTGTGGTTGCCATCAGTTGTTGAAAGTCCTCAAATTGAATTGGTCGTCAAGGCCGCCGTCAGCAGCTCCTCCCACCGCTTCACACTCTTTCACAGGTGGCGTGTATTAGCATCGGCTTACAGCGCCATGAACAGCACGCAGGACATCCCGATGGGTGCATCTTAGCAGCAATGTGGAAGTTGGGAATCGGGATAACTGCCATCTTGGAGCAGGCGCCAAGTTACTGTCTCCTAATTCTGTTGGCCTTTAATGGCAGGAGGGTTGACTAGATCTGCACGAGTTCGCTATAGTTATTCTGAATGGCCGCATAGTCACATAGGACTGGCATGGGCAGGTTCACAAGGCACTCGGTCTGTTGCATACTCTCGTGCGACGAGCCCCCTCGTCCTTCTGCAGTCCCATGCGAACCTATGGTGACAATTATTTTACGCTAGATGGGGGGTCTTTCCTCCACACCAAAGGTTTCGTTGGCATCTGGTACGCCAAGAGAATGGCCGTGGCCGCTAGGCTAAGTCGCACGCGCAGGAAATTTCTAAAGGCCTTCTGAGAATCCGTAATCTGTAAGATGGCCTGTTGGAGTTCAAGGTCATGCCCTTCGCGCTTTGCTCGGCACTTGCAACCTTGAAACGCGTAATGGACGTAGTATCGGCAGGCGTAAAGTGGCAGTGCTGTCTCGTCTACTTAGATCACTGGCGTAGCTAGGGGAGGGGGGGATTCAATTCTACCCCGGCTACGCCAGTGTGCGTGCATACATACACATGCAAAATCGAAAACTCCCCCCCCCCCCCCTAGGAAACATTCAGTTTTGCATGTGTATACATGTACGCACGTATACAAACGCAAGCACCAACATACATAAAGCAAAGTTGCATAAAGGAAGCAAGCAAATAATCATCATTATGAACCGGCATGCACGCTCTTCATCCTCTCTTCATCTTCGTCCTCTTCTGCTTCGCTCCCGCAACACGTGCGCCAATTTCTCCGCCGTGGCCAGTAATAGCTCTGATCAGTGAGAGAAAGAGTACAGAGAGGGAGAAAGAAAGAAAAAGAGAAAGAAACAGAGAGGGGCAAAGAAGAAAGAGTAAGAAAGAAAGAGAGACTGAAAAATTCTTGGTTAAAAAATTTTCCTGGCGAGGCGCGATTCGAACCCGTGTACCCACGAGACGAAGGCAAGCGTCTTAACCACTCGGCTGCCCTGTTTTTATATGCGGTTGTACGTCACACACACACGGGGACAACAGAGCTATGTTACAAGAGAACATAAATGGAAGCACACATCTGGCGTCAATCGCTGCGTGAACAACATTGTGATTTTGCCTAGATAGCCGCGTGGTTAGCAGGGGTTCTGCCCTAGCCTTCGGCTATCCAGCCACGCTAGCAGAGCATAGAATAGCCTTGTACAATATAGTATAGCGAGGGGTTGGGAAAGGAAAGTGAGGGTTAGGAGGAGGGGAGAGAGTAAAGCATAGCATAGAAAGAACGAGAAAGAGAAAAGTAGAGAGAAAGAGAGAGAGTCAAAGAAGGAAAGAAAGAAAGAAACAGAAAGAAATAGAGAGACAGAGAGAGCGAGCGAGAAAGATAAAGAAATGGAAGAAAGAGTAAGATAGATAGATAGAGATAGAAAGAGAAAGCAATAGATAGAGAGATATAAATAAACAGAAATAAATAGAGAAATATACAGAAAATAAAGAGAGGAAGAAAGAAAGAAAAAGAAAAACTAAAGAGAAACAAAGAAGGCCGCCAAGCTCCGCACTTCCTTCAGGGTCAGCATCACTAGTGCGAAGCTGCCTGTTCTTTTTTTCTGCCTTCCTTTGCCCGTGTCATAAATTTTGCGCGATTACCCAAAATACGATGTTTACTTATAGTCTGCATCACTGATGCCGCTGTTAATGACAGTACGCCTGATCAAAAGGAGCTCCCCTCTCCCTGCCCCGCTATGTAATTCCCGGCAAGGGCTTTTATGTTGTGTGAATAAAATAAAATCGCTAAGCACAGAAACAGAATGAAATATTCGAATTTATTTTCAAGAATAGTTGATGTTTTACTATTGAGTGTTAGTATGTGTTACCAGCCGTCATACATCCCGGTGTACTGTAAAAAGCGGGAAAATGAAAATGGAATTATCACGAAAGAACGCTTCTAACCATATAATTCTCAGTGCCACTCTGACACTTGACACTTGTTACGAGTGCCAATTAAATGCTATATCTTCCCCTGCGCAATGTATTAATTTCTTTGAAAAAACAAAAACAAAAAACAAAACCGAACTTCTGCTTCATTGAGAAATTTTAGTGCATGCATGTATGTGACGTGAATGCCGATTGTATAAATGCAGTTGAATCCAGTTCGCATAAATTTCTAAGCTTAAACTACCAGATTCGGGTTTAGGTTGTATAGTATACGTTTTCCCCAAGCATTGTCGAAATTCGCTCTGCGTCCTAAATGGAAGCCGGAAGTAGAGCACTTAGTTTAACGGCTTAAATTAATTATCACTTTTGCGAAGACAAGTAATGCTGGTTCGATATTTAGTAATTTTTAGAACAGTTATCCACTACTTTTGAGATCGAGCTGATCGCGATTATGAGACTCTTTATTTACCCTTTGTATCCCACGGCCAGTCCAGCTGTTCGGGTGAACCTTTTTTTTTTCATATATACAATAACCATAAAAACGAAAGAGGGGATAAACCGAAAACCCGGAAAATTTAGTTTTATTTCTAAAAGAAAAGAAGTGGGCACGCATGTGGACGCTGGGAACACCAGTTACACTGGGTCCGTCATCCTTCTTCGTCTAGGTGGGAACTTTGCTCGCCGAGGGCTCTGTTTTAATGCGTTCATCATTACCAGCATCCCCGCTTATCATAATCAACGCCTTCGTCATCAGTTCAACGCGCTCGTCATCGCTATCATCGTCTTAATTGTTAGTGGGGCCTCTGCTTGCTAACGGACCATTTTAACACGTTCATCATGAACATTAATTTCACCATCATTACCGCGTTTGTGCTCACGTTCAACGCTTTGATCATCACCACCATCATCACTATTAAAGGCGCATTTGCTTGCCCATAGCTCTGCATGAACGCGTTCGTCATCATTATTATCTTCATTGAGCATCATTATCAACGTGTTCATCGTAACGTTCGAATTGAATGCTTTCATTACCATCATCATCAACATCATTCAAGAGGATTTTCTTGCCGATGGCTCTGCTTCAATGCGTTCATCGTCGGAACTCTCCAAATCAGAACATTGTATTCCGGTAGGCAACTTAAAGATTATGGCATACCATATGTCATCACTTAGTCGTCTTGACGAAAGCGAATAAATTCTACACAGAACTTCTAAAAGGCATAGTAAAGGGAACAGCACAGATACCGACGATCACACAGAGATGCACACAGACAAACGCAGCGCTGACTTAAAAAAAGCAATGACGTTGAACAAGAATTTGTTTTGTTGAAAGTCAGCGCTGCATTTGTCTACTGCGTGCCTATCGTCGTCTTCATCGGTATGGGAGCTGTTCCCTTCATTATGTTGAACCAACAAGCCTAAGTGGGGGAAAAAAAAACCCGCTCTTCTAGAAGACGTACTTAGCCCTGTCACAGACTTTTTTTTTTTTTTGAGCCGCACTGCAGCGAAGCGGGTCCTACTACCATGCGCGGTTCTATCAACTTCTCAGCAAAACTCGGTATTCCTGACGCCCGCAAGAGTGGACGCAACTTACAAAACTTTGGACGCTGTCATTGCACGAAAAGTTACATAAAAACGAGATAAACCCTTCCTTGCCTCAATTAAAACCCCAATAATTAAAGAAGACTTTAAGCATTTCAGGTTAACTTTTCAAAAAAAAAAATGTAGACATACACCTCGACGGGCGGCTTGTGGAGAGCACCATTGCTTTGTGCGCACTTACCGCTGTTTGTTCACAGCAGTCATAAGGAGATGTATGAAATGCTGAATCAATGCCAACATTTTGAATCGATGTTTAAGGCGATGCGTTGGCTAACTGAATATGTTGAGCTACACATATGTGGACGCTGGTAGACCTGTGCGCCGGTCAGAAATCGCCGGCGGCGGCGTGCCGGTGTTTTCACCTCCGGCGGCGGCGCGTGACCGGCGCGGTGTTCAACGGATCGGCGGCGGCGTGGCGCGGAATAGGGGGAGGGGCGGGGTGTTGTTTAGCACTTTCGTGACCGCGCCTTTTCACATCGTTAGAGTAGTAACGATGACTTCAACTTCACATTTTCACAGCTAACGCTTCACAGCTTCACAGCTAACGAAACCCACAGGGTAAAAGAGCATGTCTTTCATCACTTTCGGTTGTGAGTTCCTTTTTTCCGCCGCGGGGAAAATTTTAAAACTCGTTCGCAGTCGGGTGTCTTGTTGTTTCAGACATGACGTCGACGACGCTCGCGGGTGGTCCACGGAAATGGCTAATTTCGACGGATTCCGATTAATCTGAGCTGGAATATCTAGATGATGGTAGCAGCACAGACACGGAAGCTGACTTCCGTTCGTCAGACTTCAGTACGGACGGCGAAAGCGCGTCAGACCGCCCCGGAACATCAGCAGCTATCCGCCGGTAAGTTTCGTCCTCTCCTCGGTCGTTTTATCGCTGCCGCGCGTCGATGTAAACGTATCCGGTGCGTACTGAAGGTAACGGCTCTTATCGGCAAGGTGTTAACTTCATTCAGGCGGGAGCATTTGGCGCCGGCTGCAGAAAGAGCGGAGTTCTCTCCGCGAAGACGGCGCGGAGAGGACCTTGACCCAGCGCTCGGGAGTGTCGCGCGGCGGCTTCTTCGTGTTGTTTTTCACCACAGAAGTCGTCAGAAAGATATGCAACGACACAGATAAATATGCGTGGATGCATATTTTCGAAACGCCAACGTACAGTGAGAGGGACGGATCCTGGAGGGAGGTTACTGAAGAGGAGATGCGCAAGTTCGTCGGACTTCTGGTGTATATGGGAATCGTTCAAGTTACGCGCCTGCATTGCTGTTGGTGTCGACGACCAGGGTTGCCACTAGTGGCTACTTTTCGCCAAATTGGCGGATTTGAGAAGCCCGTGGCGACCTAAAATTGTGCATGGCCGCATGTCGATTTTTTTGGCGATTTTCGGCTTAGGTCTCGACTGAGGTGTGCATTCTATGCTCATTGTCTTCCCAACGGATGAACGACATTTTTTCTATTTTTCTTGGTTTTGGACTCACCAGTAGAAGGCGCACTTTATACGTAATCCAGTACGCCCATTCTGTTTCTCGTGTGGATCGCCTAAATTAATCTAGATCCCGGAGGTACTGATGCTTCCCCCAGCAAACTCCTAGCAAAATGTACGCCAGCGGATTGCTTCGCGTGCCGCGAGGCGGTGGTGTTAGACTAAGCTCTTTAGGTGCTTTAAGCTTCTCCAAAGTTTCGCTTCTGAAGTGGCTAGACGACGGGTAGGCCGTGTGTTCCGACCATAGCTCCAACGTTTCTGAATAGCTTGTCGACTTCGTCACTGCTTCAATACCCACTTATATCTGTATGTAGAGTTTATTTTTGTTATTAACATACTTCGAGTTGTACTGATTGTTACTCCAGACATTTCCTCCTCCAGGGCCTGCTTTATCTGTCGAAGAATAAATGTAGTTTTTGTCTACAATTCGTCTAATACTGCTCACGACGTCATCTCCAAACGTTTTTTTTTAGAACCACCACCCCGTTTTGACGTTTCTCTGTTGGTATCGGCAATAGATCTTGCTGTCTTTATGCTGAAGCCCAGGGCGTCGGCCAGTTGCTTTAGGTCGTCACCGCGCCTGTAGACGTCTACAATCCTCGCCCTGTCGAGCACCGACACCCTGCTGTCTTTTCGACGAGTTCGTTTGGATCTTTGAAATGTGGTCCTCGCTTGCGTCCAGCGATGACTTCAAGCAAAGCTGGCTTCTTGTCTGGAAATGTTCTCCTCTGAAAACACGCGTGTCACAAGCGACCACGCTTCAGCAACGCAGTGTCGTCTGTTACATGAATATGTGCATCTCCTTTGGTGCTTTTATAGAAAACTTAATCGTACATAAACCCAGATAAATGCGTGGTTGGTCGCTTTAATTGGCTATTCTTAATTTGATTTCAAGAATGGGTGAATATCGTCTGTAAGGCACCAGCGCTCTCACAAGACTGAGCACACTACTGCTAACTCTTCTGCGAAAAAGTAGCCCTTGATCCGACATGGGGTCCGGGCAGGTAAGTGTGGTCAAATGTCATTTTGTGCTCTGTATCCCAAGGGAGTAAAAACATTTCGGGGCCAGGGGGCATGGGGCCGGTGTGCCAACCCCTGGTTACGCCACTGCCTAGAACCAACTAGCCGAGTTGCCGACGCTTAGCGAAACACGTATTGCTACCATGCCGTGCGCTTTAGACTGCTGCATATGAGCATTTCACACGAGAAAACCAAATATTGTGCCGACGCTTCCGAAGCTGTTCGAAAACACTTCCCACACAGCTAGAGTCCTCTTCGCCAAGAGGAGTATGGAATAAGTGTTGGCAAGGATTCAGTCTTTCTTTTTTATGAATTCATTTTGATGTCTCCTTATATACGACATATCAGCTTCGAACTACAGCGCCGCTCTTTCCATCGTGGCATTGCTGAAGCGTTAGTTCTCATCCTGATTTCCTAACCTCGAGGAGAGAACGCAGCCATATATGAGCCCTGGAACTACACGTCACACGGAGCGCAGCGCCGGCGTTTCCAGCAGTGGAGATCACCCTGCAATATACAAGGCGTGAGTTTTTTAAGCATGTTGTCCGAGATAAAACAGCTCCCAAAGGTCTATGTACTGCACAGCCAGAACCACAAGGCGTGCGCGTCGTGTGCTTAGGTGCTGCTTATAGTATGCTAACGAGAACACTGCGTAACTACCAGCCGTATGAGTCTGCCATGATCGATTAAGTGACATGTACTTTAAACAAATTTAGCTGAACCTATTCAGCACTTCAGTTACCCTGTAAAGAGCTCCCGGCTTCCCTTTTTTCATCTCTCTCTCTTTGGGCATTCTGGTAAGAATTGAAAAGCGCACGTGACGATGACGTGTCTCTGAAGACTCTTCTCTGTCGTCGTCTTGCGCGCTTCTATATAATTCAACCTTTCACGGATTGTAGACAGCAAAATCGGACGGTAACCTGGCCACAGCATAAGCTATTGCGTGCTTGCAAGAAATGCCGTGCTTGCAAGAGAACGCACGACTTAAAGCTTATTAATTTGAATTTTGAAGCGTAAAAAGGAAGTGTAGCCCCTTTTCTTTACTTGACGCGATAACCATAAGCAAGAACGTCAGGAGTGAGCTGCGAAAGATGTGCCGTTGGCGATGTGTACGGCAGATACAATGACGATGCCAGCGGACCAAAAAGAAAACGACGAACCACCTTTAAATCAGCATTAATAATATATTCTACCCTTCTATAATTCATTTTCACATGTGACCACTTTTACATATAAAGTATTCGTTTCTTGGCCAATCCCCCAGAGTGGGTGTGAGCCATTTATAAAGGGCATCATCATCATCATCATGCCAGCGGCAGGCGGGCGCTCATTGTCGGCTTTGTCTTGTCTGAAGGCGATAGCGGGAGACGCAGATATTGGCGGTAGACGCAGCTGCGCCTTTCGAAGACACTGTTGTCGCAAAAGCGAGGCGCACGTGCGAAATTTTGCAGACAGCGCATCGGTTCGCTGACGTCAGCACTTTGGTACTCTACGCCATGTTGCCATCAGGTCACTCGATCGTTTTCTACCTCATGGCCGGAACTGTTGAAACCGTGAAACTCGCCATGTCGATTGCGTAACACCGAATTACGGCAGACACTATCGTGCACTTGCCGGGCGTTATCAGGGCATCCAGTAAAGAGCGTTCCAGATTAATGAATAAGTTTTCTTAGATGATTTTGATGTCTACATTGCTTTAAGGTTGTGAAAAAAGTCTGTGCTCGTTATAGTTTGTTCTTATAAATGGAACAGGTGAGGTGACGGCATCATACTTACTACGACAACTTTGGTTACGTCGAAGTTCTCCACTATTCTTAGGATGACTTCTGTGTACCCCTTGGCATTAGTCTTCACAGTCACGCTTGTTCCTCCTGCTTCCGCAATGACTCCATAACACAATATTTTGAATCCTATTGTAGTGACACCCTGCAGAGTTGAAGGTAATTCATATATCGTCGAATCTTTGCTTTTGTATTCGTAAGCGGCAAACTGTATTCTGGAAGAAACATGTTCACCAAAGTATATTTATATAAGATAAAATATATATAAAAGAAATTCTACTCCTAAGATAGCTTATACGTGACGAAAAAGAAGTTTGAGGTGCGAAATGGAACAAGGACTATCCTCGAGACAAAAGAAGCAACGCTTGCTCATGCGCATTACCATTGCTCGTCTCACTCGCGCCTAGAAGGTCCTTTTAACGCGATAGCGTTAAACAGCTCGTTTCGCAGAAATTAGGGTGTCGGCGTCGTTGGTTGTAAACGAAAAATCATCATATTGTCCGTGACCGAAAAATCGAGAAAGATGCAAATAAAATAAATAATAAAAATCTTAGGTTCGAGTGAGAAACGAACCGAGGCCGTCTGCGTAGCAAGCAGGTGTTCAACCACAGAGCGACGCTATTGCTTGAAACTACTTAGGAAAAAAACACTGTATGAGTGTCATAGCGTAAATTGCTTGCACCTTGCCTTTTCAGC
This sequence comes from Rhipicephalus sanguineus, assembly GCF_013339695.2. Taxonomy (NCBI): domain Eukaryota; kingdom Metazoa; phylum Arthropoda; class Arachnida; order Ixodida; family Ixodidae; genus Rhipicephalus; species Rhipicephalus sanguineus. Next base: position 18,458,024 of record NC_051186.1, read on the forward strand.
TTACGGGCACAGGTTTGCTCAAATAAAGAATGTTTCGTCTCGAACACACAGAGTGCTGCCTTCGTCAACGTCACGACGACGAGACAATATCGGATAGATTCAAGAGCCCCCTTTGAAACGTTTTTACCTGTTGGCGGGAGTGTATTAAACTTGTGAATAAGGTATGGCTATATATTTTCTGTCTCTTGGGGACTGGAAGTCCGACTGAAGTCTGAAACGTTTGAGATCGTCGAAGTTGTGACCTGCTACAATAAAATGCTGTGCCCTGCTTTCGGTAATTTCTTCGGCGTGTCCGCGCGGTGCCCGATTAGTCCAACATTAACAGGCTGTCCCGTTTCGCCAATGTACCGGTTGTACACCCCTCCCCCCTCCTGTATACATGGCGCTGCAAGATGGACAGGATGAGGACACGTCCCTGGGAACATTATGCGCAGACGGACTCTCGCTAAGCAGCAGCGGAGTAATCCAGCAGCGCAGTAATCCAGTCAGGCGTGGATTACTTTCATTTTGCTTACAAGATGGCATGCTCGTGGAACAAAACTTCTCGTCAGTTCGTGACAGCTGCCCCCTCGTTGTGCCCTCGGCAGTGCACCCATAGGCTCAGGTAGCCCTGCATGATGACGGGAATGCTGCTTACCTCGGCTTCTAGCGTACGCTCTCGAGAATTCAGGAATAGTATTATTGGTCGCGCCTGAACACCGACGTTGCCCATTACATGAGAACCTGTGGGGATTATCGGAGATGCAAGACACCGCCGAAAAGGCCAGCGGTATTCCTGCATCCGAAGGAACCACCTTAGCTGCCGTTCCAGCAGATTGGGATTGACTTACTGGGGCCTTTCCAGTGTCAACATCCGCTAATGAGTGGGTCAGCGTGGCTGCGGACTACCTCACCCGCTACGCCCAGATGTAGTGCCGCCGAGGTTCTTCGTAGAGAACGTCGTGGTGCGACACGGTGCCCCAGAAGACCTCATAAACGACAGAGTGACACCTTTTACGGCATACCTGTGGCGAGAGAGAGACGTGACGGCGGCCGACGTGGCCGTTACGTTCTCGCCACCTTATTAGAAAGCGAACAGCCGAAGAGGAGCGGCGACGGCTGCGGCGTCGAGTCTGGCCGAGATTGCTAGCGCGCTCTCTGCGGCTCGCGCCCGGAGCTCCGCCATGAGCTGCGCAAAAAGCGTGGGGGTGGTTGCGCAAAAATGAGGATTATGACGATGAACAAGAATGACGATGCTAAAGTGGTGACCCGGAGAGCACGACTTCCGCCAAGTGCCCGCTTGCAATGCTTCCGCGACTGTTGCCGCCAGTGGGTCCGCTTAAGCGGGGCTGGCTGCAGTCGAGCATGTTTCACTCAGTTCGTTGCCACCCTGGAGCTGAACGGCGTCACCGCACAGCCGGTGATGCACGCCATCCTGCTCACAGCCCTCCCAAATGAAATGCGTCACCTCGTTGCCGCATCCACCTCCAGCCCACAGCCATGCGACGACCTCCGCGCTGTTGTGCTGGCCCGCCATGGCGAATCGTACCGCCCGCTACCGGGGAGCCGCCACGAGGTGACGCTTCCCCTCTGTCGCAGCGAACGGTACCAACCAGCCCGCAGCCTTCACTCGACCACGACAGAACTTCACTGATTACGGCTTCTTATACCTCGCGTCCAGCCACAAGCGCATCGATTCGTCCGACCACCCGCCCGACGAGGTTGAGCCCGTTCCTGCATGGTGCGATCAGAGGTACGTTTCCTCGAAGTCCTCGGCCTATGGTCGTTCACACGTGCCCGCCATCCGCACGTCTTCCCCGATCTCGAACGCTCGCGACACCGCTTAGACGTCAGACTCCGCGATGGCTACTTTGTTACCCACCATTGAATCTGCCGTCCCCGTTGATTCGCCCCCAGCTTGCGGAGGCATTGCCGTCGACAATGTCCGATTAACGCGACTTTTCATCTGCCTCGACACTTTGTGCGTCTTGCCAGCCGCGACCACCATCATTCTTGAAGTCTATCGCAGCGGAACTTCGAGCACCGAAGGTGGGGTTAGACTTCGTTTGGTCAAAAAATTCAATTTTGGGATTTTGCAATCACCTGATAGAGAATTTCTCTACATTTCAGAAAATATATCACACTGAGGCACTCGCGGTTTCAAAAGGAATTTTTGGTTCTTTTTCTTTGACACGTTGACAGGAAATGCGCTTGTAGCCCTACGTTACTTCTGCGTTTTTCTCGAAACAACATTTTTGGAATTTGCGTGCCTTTCTCTCAGGAACTATCGGGCGGTTAGCAAATATCATTTTTCACATGTGTTAATTAGTGACATTTACATAACTGGCACTAGAATCAGCAGCCTAGGTGCATTTGCATTGTTTTAATATAAAAAAACCATTTATAAGTAGCAATTTTCATACACCGACAAACGTATACAAAAAACATAAAAACTCTAGTTTTTGTTGTACGCTCAGAATTTTACTTCCAGTTCTGTAAAGCGTTAGTAGCTGCCTTTTTGCAAAATTGCAATGCTGCGGATAGCAGATCTTATAAAAAAAGTACATATGTAGAAAAAAAATACTAAACACATTTTCAAACTAATTTTTAGCTCTAATGCAACCTGCGTCTACCTTTAAAATACCTTGCAAATTTTATAGCCCTGGTTTTTATTACCACTGTTGTACAGCCAAACTTTGAAACTCACTCTCAAAGTCTCACCCCACCTTAACCAAGTACGGCCGAACTTGCGGGATTTCGCAACCATGACGGAAACTCCCGAGGACCGCGCGTTTGGTTCGCCACAGGTAACGCAAGCAGCGTATGCCATGCCGACCACACAGGAAACGTGCTCTCCTGCTCCTGCTACGCAAGGTGTTTCCGCGACAACACAGGAATATAAAAGCAGTGTGGGACAAGGAATAAACGGACGTTAAAAACGTCTGGGCCGAAATAAAGAAGAAATAGGCATGGGCAGGGCCTGTAGTGAGAAAGAAAAAAAAAAATGGCCGCATATCTGCGTGCTTCGCTGCAAATGTCGTCTAAAGACGATAGAAGAGGCGCTGCGTGAGATATGGACGCCATATGGCAATACGTCGGGAAACATGAGTGCTGTGTTGCGGGCTGGTAGTCCCGGCGCAGCAGCAGGCGAAGACCGGCGGTGACCACCGCGACCGGCGGGGACGCCAGCCAGCCCGAACACGTGGTTTGGCGCGAAGCGCTGAAGCAGAAGAAACGTCCGCACTCAACGAGTACTCTCCACACACTCTTTTATTTACACGTCGCCTGGGTAAAACAGGAATGCCAGAGCGGCGCCCCATGGCATTCGTACAGTGAAATACAGAACCGAAACCGAAACACAACAATGAGCTCGTGCAGAGGGCACAGAGGAAGGCAAGTTTCAGCGCAGTCGCATTTTCAGCAGGCAGGCAGGCAGGCAGGCAGGCAGGCAGGCAAGCAAAGAACTATTATCCGGAGGCGGCGCTCGACCCCCTTTAGCGCAGCTTAAGAAACTAGGGTCTTTAGAATTACGTATGTATGCATTTTCTATTAAAGGAACACACCACCTAATGTTTACCTAGTGATGTTGCGCCTCAGATATGCGTGATATTTACTTCTTGACCGACAACGTTCACAAGTATGAACAGCCGTACCAGTTCAAGATTGCTGGCCCTTGGGCAAGTGGTTCAACTTTGGCCGAGTGGCTGAATCGAGGGACGTGCCGACAAACAGAAAGACAGAAAGACAGACCAAAATTTCTGCGTTTAAGTTCCCCAAGAAAGACTATCGTCTTTAAAAGACTAGCAGCTGTTCTGTGTACGATTACAACCGATGAGCGAAGCTCCTTAGAAATGGGACGCAAACGACTATGTACGTTTTGAAACTGCTTTTTGCGCAACGCGTGCTGAACAGGTGGTGTTGGCTGAACGCCGCGCGCTCATTATCTTTTTGCGCCGGCGCCGGGTGGGGAGAGCGTCTACTACTACTTTCGACAAGACGCCCGTAGTGCGCTAGAATGATGGTTGTCATTTCACAATCCACGATAAAGGTGGTGAAATTGAAGACGACCATTATAACCAGTTGTGCACAAAGCTTATTTCTTTTAACCTCGAATTTCTGGTGCGCTAGAACCAAACTGCTCAAGGCCTAAACATTTCCTCTTAAATCACCGGCCACTGCAACCTAAAGCGATGCTTAAGAGAAGGGAGATTCGACGGCGGGGTGCGGGCTTTTTTCTTTTGGAGCTTCACTCCAATAGAAAAAAATTACACCATTTCCCGCTAAAGGGGACCATGAGGCGATGCGAAGAGAGAGAGCACAACTTTATTGTCGTCAGACTTTATGGACGTAGGTGATCCGCCAGGCTGAACCTGGTGGCCACCTCCTCTGCTCTCTGTATGGCCTGTAGCTGAACTCCCAGGCTGGTGGAGGTCAAAACCTCCTCCCACCCTTAGGGCGAGGGAGTGGCCAGGAGATCGGGAGAGGGGGGTATTCCCTGCAGTCCCAGAGAATGTAATGAAGTGTGGCTAATGACCCACAAGCCGGAGCACTTGCACGATCGCGTACCGTTGGCGTTCTTTGGGCATGCTACCGACCTCGCGTCGTGGAACGCGAAGAGGAACGCTACGCACGTCTTGTCTTCCCTCTAGCCTGGCCGTTAATTCTCACAGATCGAGCGGGGAACGCGGTCGGCAGACGTGCTAGAGGGGGCAGCGTAGGCGAGGAGAGAGAGGGGGAGGGAACGCGCATGCGCTGGTGGTCCTCGCGGGGTTGCGCAGGAGAGAATTTTGGCATGTCTAGCCCGCGTTTCAGAGGAAGAGTGGAAAGAGGGAGAAGGGAAGTGGAGAGGGGGAGGGGAGAGGGATAGTGCCAAGGGGAAAGGGGAGAGGGAAGTGGAGAGGGATTGTTGAGAGGGGGAGGGGAGAGGGTGTGTGGAGAGGGTGTGCGCACGCGCAGTAAGGGTGGTCACGCCGCACACCACCACCACCACCGGATTGAACTCCGCTATAAGATACTTCGCATCTAAAAAAACGCTGATCATGAATAGTAACGGAGGCAAGCGCGCACGAAGAGGAGACGGAAAGTTGTGTGGGCAGATGAGATGAATTTTGCGCGGATAACTTTGCCGCAGCAAGCACAGGAGCGGGTTAATTGGAGGAACATTGGAAAGGCCTTCGCGATGCAGTGGGCGTAAATTAGGTCCCTAGATAAAAAAGCTTTCAAGGTAGCGACACTCATTGCTCTTTGCGCCTTCCTCCTCACTCTCGCGCCTACCCCTCCTTTTCTCCATCATTTGCGTCTGTGATTGGTGAATTCGTTGCACGTGATGCTGTTAGTGGATGGTGGTGATATTTATTATAAAGCAAAAGGTTCAAAACGAGTGCGCATGTGCATATGGTTCCAGTCGGATTCTTGCCGCGACGAAAGACGAAATCGTATCCAAGACAAGCTGTAGAAGAGGAGCGTTCCAGTTGACGCCAAGTCGGCCGAACATGCTTCGCCGTGAATTTTGAATATGTCAAGTACTGTGCTGTCGGCTGCAGCAACAAAACAGAAGGCGGTTTTTCCCTCTACAACATACCTCGTGGTATCCGGAATAGGGCACGCCGTGAAGTGTGGCTACAAAACATTTGACGCGAGGACTTCCGTGCAACGCCGTAGACGCGCCTTTGCGAGGCGAGTTGATTTGTCGCCTTTTGTTGAAACGCTACAGAACGCGCGTCTAACGCGCGTCTAGTACGTGACATTCGTTACAAATATTTGTGCATATGCACGTACAATTGAATACAGCTGAAGTGGCTGCACATTCAGGGACATTTCATGCCAGACCAGTTCGAGTCACTTGCTCTTGAACGCGGCGTAAACAGGCTCAAACGCGACGCTGTGCCAACGCTTTTTAAGTCTGTTTCTGGTACTTGCCGCTGATGGTAGGTCGACGACATCGTCTCAATGTTCATCACTTCGGGACACCAAACTGGTAGAACCCCACTTGTCGTTAAGTTGCGTGCACCCGCATTGCGGTGCCGCGGTCTCTTCCGTAGTCACCCAGATAATAAAACGTGCACCACGATTAGCTGGCATCATGATTGCGAAAATGGATGTATTTTTCCAGAAAAAACTGTCATCGCAATGCTGCTAGTCAAGCGTTCGTTCTAGTCTGGCCACGGCTTTTGCCTGTGTGCGCACAAGCGGCTATGATCACTCGTCACAACGTCACAACAAGGTGCTGCCCTGTGGTCAGTCAGGATCACAGAATCCAGCAAGAAGCACGTTAACTGTGCCACATCATATTCACGAGCAAAACACATTCGGAGAACTGGACGAACCGGGACGAAGTACGACGTACGATGCGAGACGACATGGATAATGGTGTGAGATATAAAACTATAACAACGTTGCCAGTTGGGTAACACACATCACGCTTCTTCTTATGTTGTACCTCTTATATTCAACTAAGTAACCTTTTATCCTACGTCTCATTTACTTTTCATTTGCTATAAATATTTCTATCCGCCGTAGTAACTGAACACAAACATTCCCTTTTTTATGCACGCTTTGACCCTTCTTGGGGGCGCTCCAGGCAAATAAGCGAGGAGGAAAAGGAAGGGTGTCGCTACCTTGAAAACTTGTTTTATCTAGGGACCTTAGGCGTAAACAGGCTGATGATAGCATTTTTTAGCCTGTTCGTTGCTTTTCGTTTACAGGAATACCGGATGTGAACTGCGCATGCGCGCACCCGAAAAACATGGCCGTGCCGCCGAAAGCGGTTGCCGTCCACCTCGAATCTCAAGTGGCCATCGTGCGCTCTGTAGCTGATTAGCTCCGAACTGATGCGTTAGATTCATGTCCTTAAGCTTCGACAGTAATGTATCCATGCAGATTCGGCGCTGTTTACGAGAGCCATACTCAAATAATGAACGCTGTAAGCTTAACGAGTGGCGATGGGTGCTCCCGGAATCTCGGAGGACATAGACTGCGTGTTTATTAGTTGCTTTTTATCCTCCATAGCCGGCGCCACTTGACGTGGCGGCAGCTATGGCACACGCTACCCGGTATTATGCTTAGGGATGGTAAAATCGATGAAAGATTAATCGATTAAAAGTCCACAATTAATCGATTAATCATAATCGATTTGTGTCTTTCGATTAATCGATTAAAACTATTCGATTAATCGATTACGGCATCCCCCACTCCAGGGGCGTAGCCAGAAATTTTTCGGGGGGGGGGGTTCAACCATACTTTATGTATGTTTGTGCGTGCGTTTGTATGTGTGCGTGTGTATAACACATGCAAAATTGAAAATTTTCGGGGGGAGGGGTTGAACCCCCACCCCCCCCCCCCCCCCTGGCTACGCCCCTGCCCCACTCCCGCCCCCAACCTCGGCCCTTGGCCGGAGCGCATGACTGCGAGGCGCGCTATCCTGAGACGCAGACCCTGAACGCTATCCTTAGACGCAGGAAGTTGCACCAGAAAAAGTATACTTTTTCTGGTTCTATTTGGGATGCCATCGATCGCGCACTTCTACGCAATTGCATTGCACTGGAGTACGATCCGATGAACTAAATGCCTTCTCAGTTCAAGACATACTATAGTAACCCTGTAGTCGGTCGCCGCACCAATCCGAATTCACTTGAGACTTGGCACAGCATGCGAACTGGCCTGGATCATGTGTTTGACGTTGCAATGGAGTATTTGCCAATTCCTGCAACGTCAGTAGCATCCGAGCGCCTTTTTTTCGCATGCTGGATGTGTGGCGACCCAAAGGAGGTGTCGGTTGTCGCGCGAGCATCTCGGGCAACTTACATTTCTTCGCTCAGTAGAAAAAAACATGTGGTTCGGAGCAGCAACCCCATGAAACAAAACAAGAAAGGGGAGTGTTGAGAAAGTAAGCAGCACGTGGATTCGCCAACTTTCAAAAGAGAAGTTTATTCTTTTCTGTAAATTTCATACGTGCCAGCGCATCGTCTTGTAGCTTATTTTGTTCGTGTTTGCTTTTTGCCGCGCTGTTTCATCGTGTTGCCGCATAAACGCATGTCTGCCTACATTTGATAAACGAGTAGTTTTCGTCACCTGTAGTGTCAATCGAAACTTTCTTTGTATTTTATTCAACTCTCAGATTTTACTCGATTCTTGTGTAAGTGCGGCATTGTAATATGCGCTGCTTATTTCCTCACTGGTTCTTAGTGCCGTTCTGTTTTACTCTTTAGCAAATAAAATATTGTTTACCAATGAAAGAGAGAGAGAAAATATATTACAAGGCAGAGAGGGTGGCCTGAACTAGTACGCCCCTGCCTGCTACTCTGCACCGGGGAAAACGCAACGCGGGAAAAAGAGTGATGAAGTACGATGATGGGGACATGATTAGGTAATCCGTATATACATAATAAGACACGTTTGCTAGCTTAAAGAGGAGAAGGACGCTAGTAACGATCTTTTATTATGCTGTATACCAACTAGCCCAACTGTCCGTCTTATAGGGTATATATAACATTTTCATAATTGTTGAGCTAACTTTCCTATACGATGCAGTTAGCCCAATTAATGGCAGCTAGTCACTTCTTCAAACAGAGTGTTCAAGCGCGGTTTGCTTGCGCTGGAACGCGGAAAGTGTAGACTCGGCTCTCTTGACACGAACACGCATAATAGACAAACGCCAGCACGCGCAACTACGACCTCGTCTCCACTTGAAGCACGAACGTTGCTGCCATTAGTTGAGAGAAAATGTAGCGCAGGAATGCGCACTCGCGAATTGTGAAATGGGTCTTATAAACCCTTTATGTAATCCGCAACTTTACGCGTCGGTTTACCGAATTCCGTCTAGCATCCAGTGCATTACTATTGAAGAAGTGACCTTGAAGCACTTAGTAAAACTGCATGGTCGCGTATTTAGGGAGAAATACAGCTTTCAGCTAGAGGCCCCCGTCTTCTGCTGTGACAAGAAAGGAGAGTCACGCAATTTATGTTGTACTGTCTGGTACACTAGATAGCGCTCACAGTTCAGGATGTACGCACGATTGAAAAGGTGTGAGTGGCGCCGTGTTACGGCAAAGATCAGGTGAAACCTGCGGAGTATACTGGCGCAGCTGCTGTTTTTTCTAGCCGGGAGGCAGAAACTCATGTCACTCTATTTCCCGCAATATTAATGAGAACTAACATACAATAATGCCAAGGGAAGTATAGGGGATGTTATTTGTAATAATTGGGATATCAATGTGAAGAAAGTAAAGTGGAAGAAAGATAACTTGCCGCTGGCAGGGACCGAACTTGCGACCTTCGAATAACGCGTCCGATGTTCTACCACTGAGCTATGGCGGCGGTCATCCCCCCGTCCACTTCATAGGGTACACATGTGCATTTAAACCTAGGAGTGTTAGTCAGCGCCGATCACAGCCATGGCGGCGAGTGTGGAACACTCTTTTTTTGCCTGTTGGCGTCACGTAGCAAGTGACCTTTTTTTACGAGCTGGCAGCTGACCAATAATCCCTCGCATACTACCTGAAGGCACCAAGTCTGCCAGAACGAGACCCTCGCTATGAATGAAGGTAAGAAGGTGACATTTAGGGGCTCGTTTTTCTTTGTCATACACCCTTAACATTCCCTATACTTTCCTCCGCATTATTGTCTGTTAGTTCTAATTAATATTGTGTCTAACAAAGAAAAACGAGCCCCTAAAAGTAATCTTCTTTGCTTCATTCACAGCGAGGGTCTCGTTCTCGCAGACTTGGTGCCTCCAGGTAGTATGCGAGGGATTATTGGTCAGCTGCCAGCTCGTAGTAAGCTCACTTGCTACGTGACGCCAAAAGGCAGAAAAAGAGTGTTCCACACTCGCCGCCATGGCTGTGATCGGCGCTGACTAACACTCCTAGATTTAAAAATGCACACGCATACCCTATGAAGTGGACGGGGGGTGGGGGGGGGGGGGTGACCGCTGCCGTAGCTCAGTGGTAGAGCATCGGACGCGTTATTCGAAGGTCGCAGGTTCGGTCACTTCCGGCGACAAGTTATCTTTCCGTCCACTTTACTTTCTTCAGATTTATATCCCAATTATTACAAATACCACCCTCTATACTTTTTCTTGGCAACATTGTCATTTAGTTCTCATTATTATTGTGTCTAACGAAGAAAAACGAGCCCCTAAATGCCATCTTCATTCCTTCTATTTGCCGCAGTTGCCTGTACAGATGGTCTGTTTGAGGCCAGTATATTTCTGTGTAATCTCTGCACAGGTGACCTCAAGAAAAAGATGTCAGTCCGAAATTATTGTATTATGTAGGGCTTCCACAATATCTAACCGACAAACCGACAAAAGATGCCTTGCTTACTAGACCGAGCGTCTTATTTAATTTCTCCTCGTCTCTGTTTTACCTTTCTCGGGATTTCCTCACCCTCCGCCACACTGCATGTTTCAACTGCGACTTTCCAACCAGTGTGGTCCCCGAACGCGCCTCCGGTTTCGATGAGCTCGAGTAGGCAGGCTTCGAGAAAATACGACCTGCTGCCGAATAGTACAGGGGTGATGGCCACAGATTCTTGAATCCGCGACATCAACCAACGACGACGGGCCCCTTGTGTCCAGTGTGCGAAAGTGTGAATTTTCGCACACTGGACACAAGGGGCCCGTCGTCGACACTTTCGAAAGTGGGAATTTCGGATCATCAACGCGTCTAATAAAAAGATTTGGGCCCATATTAAACACGAACGATACCTCTCAAACAAAGAGATATCGGTTTTAAAGCACCCATTAAAATGTAGATTAATCGATTAAAAGATTCCACCGAAAGCAATTAATCGATTAAAGGCTAAATCGATTAACGATTAACGATTAATCGATTAAAACTTTTAATCGACCATCCCTAATTATGTTACGCCTCGGCGATACCGGAAAACCGGGCAGACTAAAAAACGCTGATGTCCGCCGTGGTTGTGTAGCGGTTACGGTGCTCAGCTATTGACCCGAAGGTCACGGCTTCGATCCCGGCCGCGGCTGTCGCATTTCGATGGAGGCAACATGCTAAAGGCCGTGTACTGTGCGATGTCAGTGCACGTTAAAGAACACCAGATGGTCGAAATTTCCGCAGCCCTCCACTACGGCGTGCCTCATAATCATATCCTGGTTTTGGCCCGTAAAGCCCTGGATATTATTATTATTATTATTATTATTATTATTATTATTATTATTATTATTATTATTATTATTATTATTATTATTATTATCTCATCATCATCATCATCATCATCATCATCATCATCATTAGGCTGATGATGATGAAGTCGGCGGTAAAACTATAGACTGCGGGGGTCTACAGACTGGGTTAATACGATGGACGCCTTTAGAAGACAATATCTTTGTATGAGCGGTGGACAGCAAATTCAATATCTGAAAACAAACAACTGTATATAGCATATCTACATATCCAGAGGTCTTGCGAGAATGCATACACGGATTTGGTGCGAGATAATGTCAGGCCCGAGGATATGGAACAGAAGTTGCTCAAGGAGACAGAGATCACCCAGGGCGAATCGTATGGGGAAGTCGGAAACGCTAGTGATTACTGAAATTTGATGAAGCAGCGCACAAAAGGACACAATCACGCACAAATGAAAAATACGCAAACACAAGCGATCGACTCCAACCGAGTTGCAGTCCAGAGCATGCGTTTGCGTATGTTTTTCATTTGTGCGTGATTGTGCGCTTTTGTGCGCTGCTTCATCAAATATCATGCCTCACCAACTAACCCATCAGTACATATTAATTATTGAAAATTGGCTGGGGACTCATGCGAGGGCACCTTATTATCCAATGCTGCTTACGATGTTTATTAAAAGCGCAGAAAGAATTTCACAGCAGCGAACTGGCTCTCAGAATAAGGTGCACTATCGATACATGACTGTTTTCCCAGTATTTGTGCGGCATAAATCTCTTAGATAATGAGTGAGGCAACAGAGAGGGGAGAAATTGCGCTTACGTGTTGTCAGAATTACTCGTACTTTGATTCCCGTATACCATTACCCGTGCTGTAACAAATATATACCCTAATGGCTCAGTGGGTAAGTTCCCCTGAAATGAAGAACGCATATCATTCAATCTGATGTGTTTGTAGGACACTCAAACGTTACCCTCTTATTAACACATAGTGTTTAGTTCCAAATGTTAGGTTAGTATAACGTTGACGCGCCACTTGAGAAAAGGTCACATAAGAACTTGCAAAAATGATATATGTACGGAAATGTCCACTCAAAAGACCATGACACCCAAAAACACAGGCTGGGATATTTCAGCAGAACTTCTCCCTGCGCAATTCGGTTGAAAGCAAAAACGGTAGCCTTAACGTGACCTGTGTCCGATTTGTCAGTAAGTTCACGGTTCTGAAATTCAAGCGAACGCCAAGACTGGGGGAGACGGTTGTTTACGGGCCAGGACTAGGGGCGAGGAAGGGGTTTGATTGATTGATTGATTGATTGATTGATTGATTGATTGATGATTGATTGATTGATTGATTGATTGATTGATTGATTGATTGATTGATGAAAACATTGTGGCCACCAGAAAAGGGGCACCGATCCGGAGGTCGGTTACGCTGTTCATAGGAGGTCGGCGGGGATCCCTTGGGTTGCCGAGGCCTCCAATGCGCGTGCGAGCAAGCGAGGCAGTTAGGACGTAAGCACAAGTGGTTGCTAATCGTTTTTAATTGGCAAAATAATAAACTAATCTGACGCAGTTAGGCTTTTTTATGACTGAAAAAAAAGTTAGTAAGAAAAAAAAAAGCAGTACAATCGTCTGTGGGTGAATAGCCTGTTTATGCGCCGAGTGAAGCTGAACACAGTTCCTCAAAAAAGAAAAGACGACGTGGTTCCTTTTTGCACCAGCGAAGCTGTTAAAGGGACCCTGAAATGGTTTTTTGAAGTTTTGGCGGCGTTTAGGCAAGAGCATCCGTAAATCATTCGCACCAGAAATTAAGCGACGCACCGTGTAGCAAGGCCACTACGGACACAAGTTTTATGAACTTTTACGCATTTGTATGTTTTCTATACTACCTTAAATATGGAAAAAATGAAGCACATCTGGGCGGTGGCGTAGCCAGGGAGGGGCACACCGGGCCCGTGCCCCCCCCCCCCCCGAAATTTTTCCCCCTTTGGATACTGAGCTCAAAATGACACTCGACCTCACTTATCTGCCCAGACCCTATGTAGGATCAAGAAGGTGCCCCTTACCCTCCCCCTCCCCCCCCCCCACCCCGAAAAGAAAATTTCTGCCTACGCCACTGCATCTAGGCTTCTCTCGAATACCTGTAGCAAGACAGCGCCGAGACCATATAGTCGCTAGCGTTCCGTTTGCAGCACAAACGGCTTGTTGAAGTCGCAGAGCTTTGGGGCTGTGGTCTCAACAGTTGCACTGGTCAGTGGTCGAGGTGGAACACAAAACGTGGGATGCCATCCTTCCATACGTGAACTTCGCATTCAACACGGCCGCGCAAGAAAAGACGCAGATGATGCCATGCACGTTGGCCTACGGAAGGAACCCGGCAACGATACTCGAGGCCATGGTACCCAACATCACCGTTCGCCTGCAGAACTCGCCCGCCTGCGCATCGGGAGCCAGCGAAAGACCGACAGCCGTTGTTACAACCTTCGACGACGACGCATAGAATACCAGCCCGGCGACCGTGTGACGCCGATACACCGACGCGGACTTAGCGAGAAGCTTCTTCGACGATACTTCGGACCGTACAGGGTACTTCGACGTCTCGGCGAACTCGACTACGAGGTTGTTCCTGACGGCATGACTCACTCTCAAAGGCGCCGGGCACGCCCCGAGGTGGTGCATGCGATGCACCCTAAGCCTTTATGCGCGCTAGCGAACATTGAGAACTTTATTTTCCCAAGTGTTTTTTGAGGTTTTCCTACGTTTGTGTGTATACGGTTCTTCGTATTCGTTGCGCAGCATCGGGACGATGCCTTTTCAGATGAAGGTAATGCCACGCGCGCTTTCATGTAACCGACCCATTGCACTTATAACCAGAGTTTCCTAAAATTAACTAGAGGGGACTCTGGCGCTCCGATCGTTCAGCCACCACCATGGGAATTATGGGTAGTATAAGGATTTGCCTAATCTTCGTGCTTGCGGCTTCAAACGCACTTGTGGCTTTGTTTATTGCTGTGTTATGGCGTTTTATTTCGCGAACAAAAAATGTCGTGCCGTAAGCAGCATCTGAGGTTCTTCCGAAAGGTCGAAACTATAAGCAGTACAAAAATATATTCGTCCTCAATTAGGTCAAGACGAAATTTTTCCTACCGAACGATCGTAGGCTTTTCGCTTAAATTTAGTTTTATGGAATATTGCGATTTAGTGAGTTTCTATGCTGCCCTAAATATGATCAATATGGTCCACATTAGGTTTCTTTTTTTTTTAGTAGAAAGATAACATTTAGTGAAATGTGATAACGTCATGTGGTTGTGACGGTGGAGAAGACTACAGCAAGACTGGGAAATACAGAACGCTGTATTTGGGCCAACTTGTGCCCGGCAAATGAAAAGTCATCGTACAAGCGATTTACGCTTTACACTTGATAGCGGCGAGAACAGTCGTCAGCCGTCGTGTAATCTGATCAGTGGTAAAGTGCGTCGGCATTTACCCATGCGGCATCGATGATTCCAGGCTTATCGTTGCTGACAGCATTAGTTCCAGAATATATGAATTCCATGAATTCATATATTTTGATGTTTTTCCATTTATTATTTGCGACATATTGTTACGGGTAGACGGAGAAGAAGGCTGTATTTACAATATTCACGCAATCGTAGTGATCAGGGTAACAACATCTGATGGCGAAACAACAACGAACCCGCGCTCCTCTTCTTCGTCCTCTGTGTAAGCGGCACCTGACATTACCCTCCGGCGGTGAAAGCAGCGACTCGGTGCACCCGGGCAAAGACGGTCGCGAGAATGGTCACTATACACACGCGTCGGTGGGTTCCGGTATGTGATAGGGCTTCAGACGGACAACGTGAACAATGTTGGTGCGGGGCTGAGTCGACGAGGGCGAAGATACGTTACGTCGGTCACTTAGCGGCATACACGGTATGGTCCGGTGTACGGGAACAGTAGCTTTTCAGAAAGCCTAACACGGCGTGCTGGAGACCAAAGGAAGACAAGAGATCCAGGAAGAAAGTGGGCGTTTCTGTGACGGCGGTCGTAGCGAGACTGTTGGCCCGCTTGCGATTCGATTAACCAAACGCGCGCAACTTGACGTGCATGGTCGGCGCGGGCAATGGCTTCTTGAGCGTACTCAGTAGGTGGGCACATGGAAGGAGGCATCATCTTGTCCATAGGCAACGCCGGATTTCGGCCGAATCACAGAAAAAAAGGGGAATAACTAGCCGTATCGGGCCGGAACGTGTTATACGCGAACGTGACAAAAGGCAATGTTGGATCCCAATCTTGGTGGTTGGCCGACACGTACATTGCCAGCATGTCGGTAATGGTCCGGTTCATCCGCTCCGTCAAGCCATTCGTCTGTGGATGGTAGGCCGTGGTTAGCTTATGTCTGATCGAGCAAGACGTCAGGATGTCATTGATGACCCTGGAAAGAAACTGCCTGCCACGGCCGGTCAAGAGCTGGCGCGGTGCCCCGTGTTGAAGGATGGCGCTATGGAGCAAGAAGTCTGCTACGTCGGTCGCGCAGCTGGCTGGAAGTGCGCGAGCAATTGCAAACCGTGTAGCATAGTCCGTGGCAACGGCGACCCATCGATGTCCCGAGACAGACGTAGAAAATGGACCAAGCAAGTCGAGGCCGACACGAAAACGGCTCATATGGGATGTCGAGTGATTGAAGACGGCCAGCAGGCGGGAGTGTTGACTTGTTCCGGCGCTGACAAAGGTCACACGAGGTCATGTAACGGCGTACCGACCTATACATTCCTGGCCAGTAGAAACGACGGCGTGCACATCGTATGTGCGGGAAAAGCCGAGGTGCCCCGCTGTCGGCACATCATGAAGTTGGGCCAGAACAGTCGAACGAAGGTGTGCTGGAATCACAAGCAAGAGGTTAGGACCGTCAGGTATGAAACTGCGACGAAGTATTGCTCCATCGCGTAACACGAAGATACGAAGGGAGGAATGAGGAGTCGGCGAGTTGAGGCGGTCAATGATCTTGCGGA
>NC_051186.1:18474260-18498811 GCF_013339695.2 Rhipicephalus sanguineus
GAGCGGCGAAGTTCTATCATGAGGCGCTGCACTCTGCTACCTAAAGGTAGCATATACATACTCTAGCACGGTCAGGTCGCAGCGCCCCTACCGCCGACGGGCGGCGAAACATACTGAGAAACTCTCCCATTGCTTTCGCGACGGGCGAGAAGGCCGCAAGGAAAGGAGCGCGCGTGCGGTCTAGCCCGGCCGTGGCTGAAGTAGTTCAGCCTTCACCAGTCTGCAATGATTTCATGACATCATGGTAGCGATCAAGTAAATTATAAAGCTCACAAAAAAGAGCGACTGTAATCTGAGCAATAACACCTAAAAAATTCAAAAGATGCTACAGGTAAACATACACGCCCTCAGAGAAGTGATTTATAAATAAAATGAAATTTTTGATTTTAGATGCCAAAACCATCACGATTATGGAGCATGCCACAGCAAGGGACTACGATTTAGTTTTGACCTAGGGTTCTTTTAGCATGAGCCTAAAACTGAATACACGCATGTTCATGTTTTTCAACCAAATCAAGATGCTGCCACCATAGCTTGAATGTAGCACTACTCCATAGATCGGAGGTGTGTTTAAAAAGGTAGCTGTATATTTGCACAGGTAGCAAAAACGCCACAAGGGTTCAACATTCTGGTAGCACTTCATTAAGGAAGACTTGCCTACAATTGAGTGCACTGACAACATAAAAATACATCATCCAACAAGTTTTACTAACGTACAGGTAAATGAATCTAGAGGAGTGTTCACACAGGTAAAAGTGTATTTGAAAATTATTGCATATCCCAGAGAGAGAACATTAAGAATTTAACACGGATATATTTATCACATAAACAAGATCTTTTGAAGGAATATCATGTGAAGGAATACCATATGAACAAGACCACAGAAAGGCAATGGAGTCTCCTTACAAAGAAAAGTTCTAACAAATGGTTAGATATTCCTGGGGATGTCAAATGTTAATTCAGCAGATAAAAGCACATGCTTTCAGTTGCAGGCGCACCAGAATTTCCTACATCATAATACATAAATATGACTAGAACTACGGACACAAAAACAATCCACACATCTGGCAATCTGCTCAGTGCTGCAATTTCATGTGATCTCCCATCTGAGAGTTCTGCACAAAGGACTTTGAGCAGACAGTGCACCTGTACGGTCGTCCCCCGGTTTAGAGGCGTAGGTTACACGATAGGGTGAGTTGTTCCTAGAAGCTTTGCGAGCAGAAGGAGAATTGAAATGGACATTGAGCAGTGTGAGTGCGCAGGTGTTGCTCTTCCATGGGAAACGTCCAGGACACAAATTACACTTAAATGATCACTCGCCTGTGTGGGCGCGCAGGTGCATATTGAGACTGCCACTCCGCTGGAAGTTCGATTCCGCGCGTCGGGAAGAATTTCTGAATTATTTTTCTTTGTGGCTTTTCTCTATATATATACACATATACATATACGGTGAATGACGGCGGCCACCGACGGCAAAAATCAGCCGAGACTGTCCATATAATTGCTATCGCAATAATAATAAATTGTAGCGTTTCTTTTTCTAAAACAGCCAAATACGGAAACCGAAAGTGAGCTAAATTTTACGGGAGCATAAAGCGCGCCTAGCCTAAGAATCTTTCACATTTAAAACAATTGTAATCAAAATGGAGCAATTTCTGATTGTAACGTGAACTCAAAAGGCAGTTTCTAATCGAAAGTGAGACAAATCCCATGTACCTGGTTGATTCAAACTGAACCAGATCCATTCAACCAGCGCTGCGTCAACAATCGTCACTATAATGAACTATCTCTTCTCCAAAATAACTAACATGGTTGCTAAAGGATAAACCAGTCTAGCCACCCTAACCAGTCTAGGAGATGACGGACGAGGGAGAGAAGGGACATACACGACAGTCGTTGTGTGTGTCACTTTTCTCCTTTGTCCGTCATCTCCTGGACTGGTTTATGCTTTAGCGTTATAATATGTACCAACTGACCCAGACTTCGACCTTACTGCAACATGACCGCATTCAATCTGTTTCATTTGTGTCCTAGCTGCTTTGCTATCGTATTTTCGTTCCACAATCAGCTTTTCTTGGGCGAGAATATAAAGATTCAGAGGTCAACTTTCTCACTTCTTTCTGCCTCTTAGTATTCGAGTTTTGCACTACAATATCACGTCCTTCTTTCGCTCGAAGACGGTATACTTGAAATAGAAGACAACTGAAAAGAAGATACTGGGCACCGATCTCTTCCTTGAAGAAGGAGAAGTGGTCCGAAACGTCGAGACATTAAAGGAGCTAAGGAGAAGAAAAAGAAGAAGACGAGCTGAAGCATTTTAGAAGGCTACTAAGGATCAACCAACCAATCAACCAACCTTCAATTTATTCTAAGAACAAGAAAACGCGGCCGACAGTCCTGAATGGTGCACGTTTTGCCAGGAAGGATCAATCGCTCTTCAAGTCTAGTAATCGCCATTGCGCCCATGCAAGAAAGGATGGCACCGACGGAAGCACGAGGATATCAAATCAAATCAAATCAAATTTTTATTTCCACCGTGTATTTTACCGTGTATTTTATTACGTTAATTTTATCACAAAATATTGCTATATCGCTCATTAGCTGCAATTTAGACTTCTTTTACGAGCTAATTCTAGCCTAATTGAAATGTTCCAATCAATGAGCCAAGCACAAATCTTACTCCTGAATACGGACGATAGTGGGCTTAGGTAGTTTAATATAGGTACGGACACTGGCGGCGGCGGACAACTAACCCACTGCCGTTGTGATCAGATAACAGCGTTTCACCATATTGTCAGTAGCGAAAACCTTCGTTTTTCCCACTTTAACTTAAAGTGGACTTGGCTCTTTTAGGAAAAAAAACGCCACTATCGGCTGGCCGGCTCGCAACTGCGTCTTCATTTGTGTCGTCTGCTGGTAGCTCTAACATATTGTCACGGGTATGCAAAGGTGACTCAGGCACGGGCGCTGAAATGACACCCAATGGAGGAAGACGACAACGTTGTTGTGGGGTTTGTGGGGTTGTTGTGGGTTTGAGAAGAAAGACGAAGAAGAAAGACGAGGACAGAATATAGAACGAAGACGCCTGCTGTGGTGTTGTTGGCTGAGTATTGAGTGGTTTTAGCTTTTGTGTCCCTAGTCGAGTATCTGCTTTTGATTTTATCTCAATCTTCGGTGCCGATGTCGACCAATTCTCCTGGTCAGGCGCGATCCGCCTGGTCAGCGTCACTGCCGTCTAATGACTTACCGCTAGACTTGTTTTTCCGCAGTGGTGTCAGCAGCATTCCTGTTGCACTGGTGCCCACAAATGGAGGTTTCATCAGGCTCACTAACCCCCAGGCTGTCCAGAAGGAGCTTAAAGCCACGTCAAACCATTTTCAGACCATCACCGACGTGCGCCAATTCGGGCGAGGAGGCATAGTGTGTAGGTCACCAGACCAGACCTGTGTGCAGGATCTGCTTAAGTGCACCTCGTTTGCTTCAACCCCGGTGAGTGCTTTTATTCCGCCTCACCTTGCGTGTACTAAGGGCCTCGTACGGGGCGTCGACTCCAAGTTAAGTCCAGCCGAGACACTAGACAGGCTTTCTGGAGCAGGCGTCATTTCCGTTTACCGATGTAATCGCATTATTAACAACGAGAGGATCCCAACTGAATCTGTCATTGCGACATTTGTGGGCACAACATGCCCGTCCGAAATAAAGTTATGGCCTCTCATCTTTCGCGTAGAGCCCCTCGCTTCTCGTCCAATTCAGTGTAAAACTGCTGGAGGTTCGGCCACAGTGCGGGAGGATGCAAATCAAACCTTCGTTGCCGTACCTGCGGAGAGAGCCATTCTTCAAGCGACTGCTCCGCAACATCAGCAAAGTGTTGTCTCTGTGGAGGGAGTCACTCTGCAGACTACTCCGACTGCTCTGCTCGTGCTCAGGAAGTACACATACTAGAAATTATTGACCGCCGCCGCTGTTCGCGAAGGGAAGCTGTTGATATGGTTAAAGACAGGGCCTTCGGATATTCTGGTGTTGCAGCACGACACACTTCAAATCTAGATTCTAATCTATCGCAGGCAATTGAATCTGCTGTGGAGAAGGCAATGACTAAGGCTATGGATAAACTAATATCCAACCTTTCCGAATGTTTCATGCAAATGATTTCAAATCAGATGACGCCAGGAATCCAGGTTCCTACAGCGCCTGAGTCAACTGTCACCATTGACACCGCTGAACTACATAGGCTAGTGCTGGACAAAATTTCTGCATCTGCAGATAAGGCTAAGCAATCTGTATCACAAGTGCAATCAGACCGGTCTACGCCTCAGCCAAGCACAAGTGATGCCACAGACATGGAAATTGATGCTCGAGCTCATAAACGTGCAAGGTCCCCTATTTCTGCTGCTCTCAAGTCAAAAACTAAAAAGACTGAATCGTTGCTTACGAATAAAGATAACGGCAAGGAAGCGGCAAGCGCCTCTGCGGTGCGCTCACCACCATTGGTCAGTTAAGGGTACTTCAGTGGAACTGCCGATCTATATTCTCAGCCTCAACTGACTTAAATTACCTTTGTAATCAACTTAACCCTGATATTGTAATTCTCCAAGAAACCTGGCTTACACCGGATAAAAATTTCTCTCTCGCAGGTTTTCGTTCTTTTCGATTAGATCGCCAAACACGTGGCGGTAGTTTAATGATTCTGGTATCAAGTAAAATATGTCATAGGGCGCAAATTTCTTTCAGAATGTTGGACTCTGATTGTGAAATTATAGCATTAGATTTGTGTCTTCCAGGCTACCACCCTTTTTCGATCGTAAATTGTTATTTCCCCACCGGTGTACAAAGTACGAGCCACCTCGACAGCGTTTTGACAGCCTGTAGAAAGGAAATTGTACTAACAGGAGACTTCAACTCACATCATTTGTCTTGGGGGCTCAAAACAGATTTGTGTGGGAGGCGACTGTGGGAGTGGACCATTGACAAAAATCTTTCGTGTATGAATAAAGGGCAGGTAACATTTGTTCGAGGTCAGACTCGCTCAGTGTTAGATTTAACGTTCTGCACAAAAGCGATCAATATTTTATCATGGTCCGTGGTTGACTCGGCAACTAACAGCGATCATCTTCCTGTAGTTTTTGATATTACTTGCCCAATAATAACTTTAGATCAGCCAACACGCATATATGTCAATCACAAGAAATTTCAAAGCTGTCTGCGTTCTGCTCTTTTAAAACTTCAGAATGCCAGTGGTCAGGAAATTGCGTCTAAGATCGGCTCAATACTAGACGGATCTCGGAAAAACTCCGAGTTCGTTATCCCATCGAGTAAACGATCCTCTTCTCGTTGGTGGAATGATGAATGTACGCGCGATTACAGAAGACGAAAAGCTGCCTGGAAAAAGCTCCTACATAATCAATGCCCAACAAATTGGAAAGACTATCAGTTTCTCGCTGGCGTATTTAAGCGCACTGTTAACCGTGCAAAAGAAGAATATGACATTAGACATTACGATTACCTTTCCAAGTCAAAAAATAAGCGTGCTTTGTTTGCGTACCTTCGAACAAGAAAAGTACTGCCAACGCCTTTAACATTAGAATCTTGTATCTTGACGCCGCAAGAAATGAGCGCTTCACTGGAAGAGATAGCCAAAGGTTTAGAACGTCGCTTTACCACTAATCTATCGGCTATTCGCAACATGTCGGTATCTTCGCATGATTTTCCGGCAATTTCTTTATATGAATTGACTCAGACTGTATTATGTCTACCGAACACTGCTCCTGGACCAGATGGAATTACGAATTCAATGCTAAAAGTTTTACTTCAGGAATCGCCTAACGTTCTTTTAGAACTTGTGAACTATTCCTTAAAGAATGCATGGATACCCTTGGAGTGGAAAATTGCTAAAATTATATTGCTGCTTAAGAAACAAGATGGAGGGTATATTTTGGATAACATAAGGCCAATCGCCTTGACGTCAAATCTAGTAAAATTAATCGAGAGAATTATCCATACTCGAATCAATGATTTTATTGACGAGAGATCAATTCTAAGTCCCTGTCAAATCGGGTTCAGGGCTGGGTGTTCAATTTGGAATGCCCATGTTGATTTAGAAAGTCGTATACACTTAGCACGACTACGTAATGAATATGCGGCTTTAGTTACTTTAGACATCGCTAAAGCATATGATACTGTAGAACATGGTATTTTATTGGATCGATTGGAATATCTCAATTTTCCGGCATACATAGTAGCGTGGATTCGGAAATTCCTTGTGGACAGAAAAGTTTATTGTTTTAAAAGCGGTTTTTCATCGACTACCCATACACAAACGAGAGGAGTACCGCAAGGCTCAGTGCTTTCCCCGGTGCTATTTAATATACTAATGAGCACCATTCCACGACACGAGGAAATAACAACTTATGTGTATGCTGACGACATCGCGTTCTTTGCAACGGCAGATAATATCCAGACATTATATGAACGGATGCAGACTTACCTTAATACCCTGGAGATCTGGCTCGATCACAATCACTTTTTGCTTAATCCGAGTAAATGTGCCCTTCTTGTTTTTCCACTGCAATGCCCTGTGCACATCTCACTGAGTTACCATTATGAGGACATACCACAGGTGGAGTCTATTAAGTACCTTGGGGTAATTTATGATCAATCCCTTAACTGGCGACCCCACATCGAATATACAGCTGGAAAAGGTGCGCGTGCTGTTGGCATGTTGCGTAGGCTAAGCAACTACCGCACAGGTTTGAAAAGAGACACACTATTAATGATCTATCGCATGTACGTTCGCCCTATCTTGGAATTTGGCTGCGTACTATTCTCTGGTGCCCCAGCCTATAAGATACGGCCTTTAATTCTTTTGGAAAGGGAAGCGCTGCGCTTATGCCTCGGCCTTCCAAAAACTGTTTCTAACAACGTTCTGTATCTAGAATCGAGGGTTCCTTCTCTTTCGTGCCGGTTTCGCCTTCTGACTGTTCAGACATTCTTAAGAATTTACGAGTCCCCACTACGACAATCAGAAACAGCTTTTATTTCCCATCCGGAATTATTTTTTGGGGCTAGATGGCCGCGATTTCACACACCCCAAATTATATTTGCACAACGTTTACTGGACCCTTTGAACGTACATATCTGCGATATAACCCCGCCTCGTGATAATTCGTACCCTGTGGATATTCAATTTGATGATATTTTTCCTAATAATGCAAAATTACTCCCCCATCATACTTTAGACGGTTTATTACAAGAACACCTGCAGAGCATTAGCACTAACATTATTATTGCTACAGATGCATCACAGTGTGACGAAAAGTCAGGTGTTGGTATATTTAGCCCGAATTTGGACTGGTCTTATTCCCTTCGACTACCCGACTTCATACCCGTTTTTGTGGCTGAATTTCTGGCAGTAGTGCTCGCATTGCGCAAGTTAAACTCGACAATTACATCTGCCGTTATACTCACAGATTCCCTATCCCTCTGTGCTGCACTTTCTGCTGGGGTTGACTCCCACGTAATAAAGGCGTTTCGTGCACTGGTACCCGTGCATTTGAGAAAAGTTCGCTTAGTTTGGGTTCCTGGACATAAAGGGTTGCTCCTAAATGAAATTGCCGATTCTTTAGCGAAGTCGTCGATTAATGGACCGATTTTACCTTCTTTTCCAACATCCGCTTATGTGACGGCTGCGCGATTTCGCAGGCGTAGCATTATGGAAGTTTTTGCAGACACAGCACTCACAAGTTCCACAGAATATCGGCACTTATTATATCCCTGGCGGAGGTCATTTTGTCAAACCCGTAAACTGGAAGTGTCAATTACGAGGCTACGATGTCGTGTACCGAGGCTAAATTTCTACCAACACAGGTCTGCTCAGGCACCTTCTCCACTGTGCGCATTCTGTGGTGAGCTGGAAACAATTGATCATTTCTTTCTGACCTGCAGGCGATATACTACAGCACGAAAAACCCATTTGGAAAGGCCTTTACGGGCTATTGGAATGAATTTATCTGTGCCTGTGCTTTTGTCTTTTGGAGCCTCTATTTCTGGGTTCTCCAATGCGAAGGTTTGCGTGGCTGTGAGGGATTACCTCAATGAAACCAATCGGCTAACTAGATAATCTATATTACTATTCTTCTGTGTCAACTCATGTATATAGTTAAAATATTCGGGCATTGATTTAGTTTATTTCATTATTGTTATTTCTTTATTTATTTTTCATATTTGATCAAGTGTCAAAATTTCCTATCAAATTTATAATTTTTCTATTTTGTAACCTCCCCTCTAAAGAATTATAACATTTATAAAACCACTCAAGTCTTGGCCAATCCCCCACAGTGGGTGTGAGCCAAAGTTGCAGGTGAACAAGAACAAGAACAAGAACAAGAGTCTGAGGCTGCCCTGTTCTACGATCCTGTCCTCTCTGTGCAGCATTAACTCGATCAGTATTAACTGAATAAATCATCCCCGTAACATCTTTTTGGTGGAGGTTGCGGGTCTTCCAACAACCGGCTCTGGATCTCCGCAGCGGCCGCCACCTTAGCCCAGCCACGATGCCTGAAGACGGCGCGCAGTCCTCGCAGTCCGCGCCAGCTCCATCCCCTGTCATCCCTCCCCATCTTCTCGACCCTGGCACATTTGCGGCACCGACAGCACTGACGTCGAAGAATGGCTCGTATTATACGAGCGCGTCAGCAAGCACTACAGGTGGGATCCGACGCTTATGCTGGCAAATCTTATTTTCTACCTAAGGGGTACAGCACGTGCATGGTATGAGACGCATGAGGAAGACCTCACGAGCTGGGACGTGTGCAAGCAGAAGCTTCGCGACTTGTTCGGTCGGTCAGTTGCCCGTCAGATGGCTGCCAGGCATGAACTCGCGTCGCGAGTTCAATCGTCCACGGAGTCGTACGTCGCATATATCCAAGACGTGCTAGCCCTCTGCCGTAAGACTGACAAAGACATGACAGAGGTGGACAAGATCAGCAATGTGCTGAAGGGCATCGCTGACGACGCCTTTAACATCCTAATGTGTAAGAACTGCACCACCGTCGACTCCATCATCTCTGAATGTCGGCGGTTCGAACAGGCTAAAAGCAGGCGGATTACCCACCGCTTCAACCGACTTCCGAACACCGCTGCGACTTCCTCGTGCGAAGATCCTGCGACGCCACGTCCACTCGCGGCTTCTACCAACATCGCACGGATTGTTCGCCAGGAGCTGGAAGCCATGGCCCCCGCTACCTATCAGTCCCCTGCGCAAGAGAACTTGGCAACAATCTCGCTCATTCAAGCCGTCGTGCGCCAAGAGTTTGCCAACATGGGCGTCCAAACCAACAGCCACACGCCTCAGCCTATCTACACGCCCACCCATAACGCTGACCACCACGGCGCTCCACTTGTTGCTGCTGCTGCTACTTCCGGTCCTCGGTTCACCCCACGCTACCGCAATCCATCTGAGTGGCGCACACCAGACGATAGACCGATCTGCTTTTCTTGCTCTCGTGTTGGGCACATTTCCCGCCATTGCCGAAACAAGTGGTATTCTCGACCCAGTTTTTCAAATGACCGCCGCCAGGATCGTAGACAGTATTCTCAGCCCACTTTTCCGGATGACCACCTTCAGGACCCTTCACCTCGCCGTTCGTCTCCACGCCCTGCACCATCCTACGCAGACGTCGTCGCCCACAGAAATTGGTCGAGCCGCTCGCCGTCGCCTCAGGATCGCCAGTCACGCTCCCCTCAGCGCCGTCGCTCTCCATCACCGGCTTATTCTGGACACCCCCCGGGAAACTGACGAGTGCAGCTCCTGGAGGTGGCGCTGCATTGACGACTCGGACCGAAAACCCTCTACCGACCGCAAATTCAAGACGTAATTTACTTCGTGTGCTCATTGATGGCCTGGCCGTTACTGCTCTAATCGACACTGGTGCCCACTTATCCGTTATGAGTTCTACGCTTCGCTCCCGACTAAAGAAAGTTCTTACACCTGCTATGTTCCCTACAGTGCGAGTGGCCAACGGAAGCCGAACATCAGTTCTGGGAATGTGCACTGCCCGCGTTACTGTTGCCGGTCACCACACTTCAGTGCTCTTCGCAGTTCTCAACTCTTGCCCGCATGATGTCATTCTTGGTATTGATTTCCTGACCGCTCACTCTGCCCTCATCGATTGTTCCACCGGCATTTTACGGCTTGAGTTGCCCTTGTGCTCTGATGTCCCCTCTACAAGTCGCACTCGGCTACGGTCCGTGGAGTGTATACGGCTACCGCCCCAGGCTGCTATGTACGTCCCTATGTCGCCGTTACCGTCAGTTACTGATGGCGACTATCTGGTAGCTCCCCTTATTGATTTGACCCTTACCCACAACATCGCAATTCCACATACGATAGTAGTTGTTGCCAACAACAGGACGCTTCTTCCTGTTCTCAACTTCTCCACGTCAACCCAGGTTCTTCCTCAAGGGATCACCTTAGCCGACCTTTCAACTCTGGAGGAATGTACGATTTCATCTTTCACCCCTGACTCCAAGACCGTAGCCAAACCTGTCATAGCTCCGCAAAATAAGGCATTCCTGGACAAAATGATATCCGACGACCTGTTACCTTCCCAAGTTGAAGCACTCCGCGGTGTTCTGTTTTCTTACCTGGATATTTTTGACATCGACGACCGTCCCCTGGGGCGCACAAGCGTCGTAGCCCACCGTATCGACACCGGTGACGCCGGTCCACTTCACAAACGCCCTTACCGTGTGTCTCACGCTGAGCGCCAAGTTATACAGAAGGAGGTCGAGAAAATGCTCAGCAAAGACGTTATCGAGCCTTCCTCTAGTCCTTGGGCATCACCTGTCGTGTTAGTTAAAAAGAAGGACAACAGCTGGCGCTTTTGCGTCGACTATCGCCATCTCAATCGGATCACCAAGAAGGACGTCTATCCTCTACCTCGAATCGATGATGCGCTCGACTGCCTCCATGGTGCCAAGTATTTCTCATCGCTTGATCTTCGATCTGGATACTGGCAAATTTCAGTCGATGACCGCGACCGTGAGAAGACGGCATTCATCACACCCGACGGACTTTACCAATTTAAGGTCATGCCTTTTGGGTTGTGCAATGCTCCTGCCACTTTTGAACGCATGATGGACTCTCTCCTACGCGGTTTCAAATGGTCGACCTGCCTTTGTTATCTGGACGATGTCATCGTTTTCTCGCCCACTTTTGAAAGCCACCTTCCTCGTCTCTCGGCCATTCTTGACGTTTTTCGCTCTGCTGGACTTCAGCTCAATTCGTCGAAGTGCACGTTTGGACGCCGGCAGATTAAACTACTTGGCCACCTTGTAGACGCTACTGGTGTCCAACCTGATCCTGACAAAGTCCGCGCTGTCCGCGAATTCCCGGTCCCGCGTTCCACGCAAGAAGTTCGCAGCTTTCTTGGGCTCTGCTCATACTTCCGCCGCTTTGTCATCAACTTCGCGGACATTGCTCGGCCCCTCACGGATCTCCTCAAAAAGAACGTGGCTTTTTCCTGGGGTGAGGACCAAGAACAGTCCTTTGCGTCGCTGATTACCGCCCTTACATCACCACCTGTGTTGGCTCATTTTGACCCAGCCGCTCGAACAGAGCTTCGCACTGATGCAAGTGGCCATGGCATTGGTGCTATACTCGCTCAGATACAGAATGGCACAAACCGTGTAATAGCCTACGCTAGCCGCCTTCTGTCGCAGTCGGAAAAAAATTATTCCATTACTGAGCGAGAATGTCTAGCTCTCATCTGGGCGGTCGCGAAGTTCCGTCCGTACTTATACGGACGCCCCTTCGCAGTCATCACAGACCATCATGCGCTCTGCTGGCTGTCAACACTTAAGGACCCTACAGGAAGACTCGGCCGTTGGGCATTGCGATTACAGGAGTACACGTTCTCGGTAGTGTACAAATCTGGCAAGCTCCATAGCGATGCAGACTGCTTATCCCGACACCCTGTTGATCCACCCAACTCCATCGATTTGGAAGCCGATGCCTGCGTCTTTGCCATCACTGACTTTCTACACGTGGCGGATGAACAACGTCGAGATCCATCGTTACTCTCCATCATTGACCGCCTTCAATCCGGCAATCCCGACCCTTCACTGAGCATGTTCTTGCTTCAAGACAACGTTTTGTACCGCCGCAACCTGCATCCCGCCGGCGCGGAACTTTTACTAGTCGTCCCAAACCATCTGCGCAAGGATGTTCTGCAACAATTTCACGATGCTCCAACTTCCGGACATTTAGGCGT
Source organism: Rhipicephalus sanguineus (assembly GCF_013339695.2). Taxonomy (NCBI): domain Eukaryota; kingdom Metazoa; phylum Arthropoda; class Arachnida; order Ixodida; family Ixodidae; genus Rhipicephalus; species Rhipicephalus sanguineus. Next base: position 18,486,530 of record NC_051186.1, read on the forward strand.
CTCCAGAACCTACGACCGTGTTCGACGACGGGTATTCTGGAAGGGTCTTTATCGCTCCGTTCGCCGCTACGTTGCAGCTTGCGACCTGTGCCAGCGCCGAAAGAAACCTACGGTTCCCCCTGCCGGTCGCCTTCAGCCCATTGAAGTCCCAGCCGAGCCGTTTTATCGAGTGGGGTTGGACTTGTTAGGTCCCTTTCCAACTTCGACAAATGGAAATAAATGGGTTGCAGTAGCCACGGATTATGCCACTCGGTATGCAATCACTCGAGCGATACCGACCAGCTGTGCGACTGACGTTGCAGATTTCCTCCTCTACGACATTATTCTCCAGCATGGCGCTCCTCGTCACCTACTCACAGACAGTGGTCGCTGCTTCCTGTCTCGTGTGGTTGATGACCTACTTCGATCTTGTGCTACTCGTCACAACTTCACCACGTCTTACCACCCCCAGACTAACGGACTTACGGAACGCCTCAACCGCACCCTGACAGACATGCTTTCCATGTATGTATCTGACGACCACACCGATTGGGACATTGCCCTCCCGTTCGTCACCTTCGCCTACAACTCGTCGCGTCATGACACAGCCGGCTACTCACCATTTTATCTTCTTTTTGGCCGTGATCCGTTACTACCTTTCGACTCCCTGCTTCCGCCTGACCCACCTTCCACCACTTCGTACGCTCAAGATGCCATCACCCGTGCTCTCATCGCACGTACAGTAGCCCGCGCTCGGTTCTCGTCGTCCCAGACTGCACAGAAGTCCCTCTATGATAGCCGACATAGGGATGCCGATTTCCCTCCGGGCTCTCTCGTTCTACTCTGGCTCCCATCCCGTCGTGTTGGCCTCTGCGAGAAGCTTCTGGCGCGATACGTCGGGCCCTACCGAGTCTTGCGCCAGGTGACACCTGTCACCTATGAGATTTCCCCGACCACAAACTCATCGACTGCTACACCCAGAACTGACATCGTGCACGTTTCTCGCCTGAAGCCCTACAACGGTGACACGCCCTTCTAACCATAACAGGCACCGGGACGGTTCTTTGCCGGCCGGGGTAATGTCACGGGTATGCAAAGGTGACTCAGGCACGGGCGCTGAAATGACACCCAATGGAGGAAGACGACAACGTTGTTGTGGGGTTTGAGTCTGAGGCTGCCCTGTTGTCCTACGATCCTGTCCTCTCTGTGCAGCATTAACTCGATCAGTATTAACTGAATAAATCATCCCCGTAACAATATTGTCACGTGGTCGTGACGTCGACGAAGAGAGCAGTCGGCGTTTGCAGGATGAAACTGTTTATTTGGCCGAACTTGTGGCCGGAAAATCAGAACTAGCACTACAGCAATACACGCTGTACAATGATAGCGGCGAACAGGGCGTCGCCCGTCGATCAACTGACAAGCGGTCAAGCGCGTCGGCTTATATACAGGCGCTATCGAACTTTCCAGCGATATCGCTGGTGGTTGCGCAATCTCTAGAATGAGCTCGAGCGTTCGCGTCTTGCGCGCAATCTTAACAAAATCATCTACAACAATCGTGAAGCTTCTCGAAGAATGAGGCGCGGTTTGCGCTGAGCGTTGCCGACAGCCTTTGTGGGCGAATGCAGCAAAAGTGATCAGAAACGTACGTGGCAATGCCCCCCTCTGAAAAAGCATCGTCCCGATGCTTAAAAACAGAACATGAATACATGCAATACTTAACAAAAACTAAGCAAACATTAGAGTCCTTAGGTGCGTTAACGAGCATAGTACGGTTTAAGGCGCACCACATGCACGACCTCGGGTCGAGCTCGGCGCCTCTGAGAGTTCGTGATGCCGTCGGGGACAACCTCGTAGTCGAGTGCGCCGAGACGTCGAAGTACCTTGTACGGTCCGAAGTATCGTCGAAGAAGCTTCTCGCTCAGTCCACGTCGTCGTATTGGCGTCCAGACCCAGACACGGTCGCCGGGCTGGTACTCCACGAAGCGTCGTCGAAGATTGTAGCGACGGCTGTCGGTGTGCTGCTGGGTCTTGATGCGCAGGCGGGCGAGCTGTCGAGCTTCTTCGGCACGTTGTAAGTAAGCGGCGGCGTCGAGGTTTTCTTCGTCGGTGACGTTCGGTAGCATGGCGTCGAGTGTCGTCGCCGGGCTCCTTCCGTAGACCAACTTGTACGGCGTCATCTGCGTCGTTTCTTGGACGGCCGTGTTGTATGCGAAGGTCACGTACGGAAGGATGGCATCCCACGTCTTGTGCTCGACGTCAACGTACATGGCCAGCATGTCGGCGATGGTCTTATTTAGCCGCTCGGTGAGGCCATTGGTTTGAGGGTGGTAGGCAGTGGTCCGGCGGTGGCTTGTCTGGCTGTACCTCAAGATCGCCTGAGTTAGCTCCGCTGTAAACGCCGTACCTCTGTCGGTGATGAGGACCTCTGGGGCGCCATGACGCAGAACGATGTCTTCAACAAAGAACTTCGGTACCTCGGCAGCACTGCCTCTAGGTAGGGCCCTTGTTTCGGCGTAGCGGGTCAGGTAGTCGGTAGCTACGACGATCCACTTATTACCGCTAGTCGACGTTGGGAACGGCCCCAGGAGGTCCATCCCGATCTGCTGGAACGGTCGCCGAGGTGGCTCGATCGGCTGAAGAAAGCCCGCTGGTCTTGTTGGCGGTGTCTTGCGTCGCTGACAGTCTCGGCATGTCCTTACGTAGCGAGTGACGTCGGCGGCGAGGCGCGGCCAGTAGTACTTTTCCTGTACTCTTGCCAGCGTTCGGGAAACACCGAGGTGTCCTGCTGTCGGGTCGTCGTGCAGGGCCTCGAGGACTTCTGGTCGCAATTCTTGAGGCACCACGAGAAGGTACTTGGCTCGACGTGGCGAGAAGTTCTTCTTTTGGAGAACGCCGTTGCGTAAGAAAAACGACGCCAGTGCTCGCTTGAACACTTTCGGAACGACGGCGTTCTTGCCCTCGAGGTATTCCATGAGGCCTCTGAGTTCCGGGTCGGATCGTTGTTGTTCAGCGAAGTCGTCGGCACTTATGGTTCCCAAGAAGCAGTCATCATCCTGGTCGTCTTGCGGGGGCGGGTCCACGGGGGCACGAGACAGGCAGTCGGCGTCAGAGTGTTTTCTTCCGGACTTGTAAACGACGTGAATGTCGAATTCTTGCAGTCGTAGGCTCCACCGTGCGAGGCGACCGGAAGGGTCCTTCAAGTTAGCTAGCCAACACAAGGCGTGGTGGTCGCTCACAACTTTGAAGGGCCGGCCGTAGAGGTAGGGGCGAAACTTCGATGTAGCCCAGATGATGGCCAGGCACTCCTTTTCCGTTGTGGAATAGTTGATTTCTGCCTTTGATAGCGACCGGCTAGCATAACTGATGACCCTCTCCAGCCCGTCAGTCTTCTGCACGAGGACGGCGCCGAGTCCTAGGCTGCTTGCGTCGGTGTGGATTTCCGTATCGGCGTCTTCGTCGAAATGCGCTAGTATTGGAGGCATCTGAAGGCGTCGTTTAAGTTCTTCAAATGCCTCGATTTGCGCCGTTTCCCACTTGAATGGCACGTCGGTCTTCGTCAGGTGCGTTAGTGGCTGGGCTATTCGTGAAAATTCCTTGACGAAGCGTCTGTAGTAGGCGCACAAGCCGAGAAAACGGCGTACGGCCTTCTTATCGGTGGGTGGCGGGAAGGCAGCGATGGCAGCTGTTTTCCGCGGGTCCGGGCGAACACCATTCTTGCTGATCACGAGACCCAAAAACAAGAGCTCCTCGTACGCGAAGCGGCACTTTTCAGGCTTCAGGGTGAGTCCGGAGGTCTTGATTGCGTGAAGTACAGCTTCAAGGCGTCGAAGGTGTTCGTCGAAATTTGAGGAAAACACAACGACGTCGTCCAAGTACACAAGGCACGTCTGCCACTTCAAGCCGGCCAGTACTGTATCCATAACGCGTTGGAAAGTCGCGGGCGCCGAGCAAAGACCAAAGGGAATGACCTTGAACTCGAACAGGCCGTCTGGTGTTATGAAGGCAGTCTTTTCTCGGTCTCTCTCGTCGACTTCGATTTGCCAGTAGCCGGTCTTGAGGTCCATCGACGAAAAGTACTTGGCGTCGTGGAGTCGATCTAGGGCGTCGTCTATTCGTGGGAGAGGGTACACGTCCTTCTTCGTGACCTTGTTCAGGCGACGATAGTCGACGCAAAAACGTAGGGTTCCATCCTTCTTCCTCACTAACACCACAGGTGACGCCCACGGACTCTTGGACGGCTGGATGATGTCGTCGCGTAGCATTTCGTCGACCTGTTTCTTGACGGCCTCGCGTTCTCGCGTCGAAACTCGGTACGGGCTCTGACGGATTGGTCGGGCACTTTCTTCTGTTATGATGCGATGTTTCGCGACTGGGGTCTGTCGAATTCTTGACGACGACGAGAAGCAGTCCTTGAATTGCAGGAGCAGGGTTTTTAGCTGGTCTTGCTCGTGCTTCGGGAGGCTCGGGTTGATGTCGAAATCTGGTTGGTTTCGTCGATTCGTCGAAGCATGTTCGGTAGCATGGAAGAGGGCGAGAGCATTGCTGGATTCCACGAATTCGTGGATGTAGGCGACCGTCGTACCAATGTTGAGGTGCCTATATTCGTGGCTGAAATTTGTCAGCACTACCTTTGCTTTGCCATCACGCAGCTCGGCTATACCTCTTGCGACGCAAATCTGACGGTTGAGAAGTAGGTGCTGATCGCCCTCGATGACACCTTCAAGGTCTGCGTGTTCTTCGGTGCCGACCGAAATAATGACGCTGGAGAGAGGCGGAATGGTGACGTGCTCTTCTATCACATTCAATACGGGCTTTCCTGGCGTCGTGTGTGGCGGCAGCGCTTTTTCTGAGGTTAGTGTTATTGACTCAGATCTCAGGTCTATTACGGCACCGTGTTCACTTAGGAAGTCCATCCCAAGTATCACGTCCCTGGAACAGTGCTGCAGGATAAGAAAGCTCGTAGGATAGGTTCGGTCACTGATGCTGACTCTTGCTGTGCAGACTCCAGCCGGCGTTATCAAATGACCTCCAGCGGTGCGGATTCAGGACCTTCCCAAGCAGTCCTAACTTTCTTCAACTTCGCGGCGAATGACCCACTGACGACGGAATAGTCGGCCCCAGTGTCGACGAGAGCGGTAACGTTGTGTCCGTCGAATAGTACGTCGAGGTCGCTAGTCCGCCGTCTTGCGTTGCGTGTACGTCGCGGCGTCGGGTCACGGCTACGTCGGTTTGCACCGCTGCTTCCGCGTTGCGTCGTCAGGTCTGCTTCCACGGGTCGCAAAGTTTCGTCGTCAGGACGTCGTTCGGCGTGCGGCGGGGGCTCGGAACTTCGTCGCGGCGTCGTCGTCGACGGCGGAGGATCTTCAACGTTTCGTCGTTCAGCAACCGCACCTCCATCGGTTGCTGCCCTTAGTTTTCCGGATACGGGCTAGGCGACCGACCCCGGTTTGGGCCAGTGTACTGCCGGCGGTGTGGTGACATGTAGCGGCCGGGCGACGGCGAGCGGGAAGGTCGTCGTTCTTGCCATTGTGTTCCGGTGAGGTAGTCGTTGATGTCGCGCGGCCGTTCGCCTGGCTGCGGGCGCGGCGCGTTGATAGCGAATCCGCGTAGTCCCATCTGTCGGTAATGGCAGCGGCGGTACGTGTGGCCGGCCTCCCCGCAGTGGTAGCAGAGCGGGCGGTTGTCAGGGGCGCGCCAAACGTCGGTCTTCCTCGGGTGTAGTGCTGGCCGCCAGGTGGGCGGTAGGGCGTCGATGATTGCGGCGGTGTCTGGCGACGGAACTGCGTCGATGCGGTGTCTTGACGCGGGCGCGGCGGGGGAGCGTAGCGTCGGGCGGCAGCGGCGTAGCTCAAGGCTTGCGGCTGAGGCTGTGGCGGTTCAAGGGTGCCCAGCGATTGCTGGATTTCTTCTCGAACGACGTCTGCGATGGAGTCCACTTTAGGCTGGGGTGAGGGCAACAGCTTGCGCAGTTCCTCTCGCACGATCGCTCGGATTGTTTCGCGCAGGTCGTCGGAGCCGAGCGCATGAACAGCGGGGCTGTCTTGGATTGATCGCCGATTATATTGGCGGGTGCGCATTTCGAGCGTCTTCTCGATGGTCGTGGCTTCAGAGACGAATTCCTGGACGGTATTCGGTGGATTCCTCATAAGTCCAGCGAAGAGCTGTTCGTTTACTCCTCGCATGAGGAAACGAACCTTCTTCTCTTCAGGCATATTGGGGTCAGCGTGGCGGAACAGCCGGGTCATTTCTTCCGCGAAGATGGTCACGCTTTCGTTCGGGAGCTGAACCCGTGTCCTCCAGCAAGGTTGCGGCCCTTTCCTTGCGAACGACGCTTGCAAACGTCTGCAGGAAAGCGCTTCGAAAGGCGTCCCAAGTTTGAAGAGTGGACTCCCGATTCTCGAACCAGGTCCTTGCTGCGTCTTCAAGGTAAAAGTAAACGTGACGCAGCTTGTCCTCGGAGTCCCAGTTGTTGAATGTTGAGACCCTTTCGAAAGTCTCGAGCCAGGTGTCCGGGTCTTCGAATGACGACCCGCGGAAGGTTGGCGGCTCCTTGGGCTGCCGGAGCAGGATCGGCGCAGGCTGCACGGGGTCGGTCATTGTCGCTGCGGTGGGTGTCGTGACCTGGGGCTGCCTGGTTTGTTCGGGAAGGAGCCCGTGCTCTGGCTGCAGTCCCTTCTGCCTGCGGCTTGTTCGACGATCCGGGTTTTCTTTGCTGCCGTCCTCTTCGCGGCTTGGGCTTGGGTCAGCGCTTCGCGGGGGCGTCCGGATCATTGAAGAAGCAGCACCTCCACCAGATGTCACGTGGTCGTGACGTCGACGAAGACAGCAGTCGGCGTTTGCAGGATGAAACTGTTTATTCGGCCGAACTTGTGGCCGGAAAATCAGAACTAGCACTACAGCAATACACGCTGTACAATGATAGCGGCGAACAGGGCGTCGTCCGTCGATCAACTGACAAGCGGTCAAGCGCGTCGGCTTATATACAGGCGCTATCGAACTTTCCAGCGATATCGCTGGTGGTTGCGCAATCTCTAGAATGAGCTCGAGCGTTCGCGTCTTGCGCGCAATCTTAACAAAATCATCTACAACAATCGTGAAGCTTCTCGAAGAATGAGGCGCGGTTTGCGCTGAGCGTTGCCGACAGCCTTTGTGGGCGAATGCAGCAAAAGTGATCAGAAACGTACCTGGCAATATGCTAGTCCAAGTTTTGTTAGCGACGATCGCTGGGCTGTCGGCTTTGCTGCGCGCTCGCAGGCTCCGCAGGCGGCCGAACCGTTGTGTGCGAGGATGACAATGCTGAAGATGTAGTTGTGTGTCTGCTGATAAGCAGACTGCAACGAGAAGACCGGCATAGAGTCCCACTGTGCGACAAGAACGTAGTGCCGGCGTATGTGAAACTTGAACTTAAAAAGTTATTCAGACTGTCCAGGAATACCTGCATGTGCAGCCCTGGTTTAAAAGTTTGAAGCTTCGGCATTTTATCCTCAAGGCCTCCGCGGGCGACCGAAGATCTTAGCCGAAAATACGCTCCTTGTCACACTGACATACATCGGCACGCGTATGCCGATATATCAAATCGCCGACAAGTTCGATGTCAGCGAATCTACAGTGCATGTGGCGATTTGCCGTGTGCTGGACTGTTTATTTTCCATCAGCGCACGGGAAATTCGGTGGCCGGGCCGGTAGGAAAAAGAGCGGACGAAACGCGCCTTCCAAGACGCACTCACAAACTCGTCGTGGAATAACTGGACTGCCGGACGTCATCGGGGCCATTGATGGGTGCAATATCCGCATTTCGAGGCCCACTGAGTCTGAGGAGTCTTATTACAATCGCAAGAAGTTTCACTCCATCATACTCCAGGGAACTTGCAATGTGGACATGGAAATTATCGACGTTTTAATTCGTCGGTTTCCCCGGAAGCGTTCACGACGCAAGGGTGCTGCAGGAAGGCTTCTACGAAGTGGGAGCTCCCAAATGCGAACGTGAGTTATTGTGTGTGTTTCCATTCAGTACATTATTATTAATTGATGAGGCACCAAAAAAACAAAACCCAATCAGTCGCGTTCGTCGCGGTTGCAATTGCATAAATATATAATTTTGCACTCAGCTTGTGCATATGAGTTAATACACATATACACAAATACACCATATCCCTAGTGTTGATTCTTCACGGCTAAAGAAGCACTAGCAACCATGGTAACAGCACATATATTAAAACTTACCAACAAAAGTAAGAGGGCATTTAGCGCATTAAAAAAAAGCAAATCAGTTGCTCACTTTGAAAAACTGAAGTCGATTACCCACGAATATAAACTAAAGATAGAAAAAGCTAAAGATGATTATTTTCACTGAGCTGAGCAACACAATGAAATAAAATCCTAAAATGTTTTGGAAATACTTAAAACAGTGTGGCTCAGATTCCTTTGGGAATACAGGAGTTAAATTATAATGGAAAGGTAATTACGGATGGCGGAGATAAAGCTGCTGCCTAAACAACTTTTTCCGCTCGGTATTCTTAACCTAAACACAGCTGTAATTATCATCCACTATTATGAGCATTTCGCCTATGCTTCCTGTCGAGCTTAGTGTTAATGGAATTGAAAAACTATTGAAGGACGTTGATGAGAGTAAATCTAGTGGTCCAGATGGAATTTCCCCGCGTGTACTCAAGCGTTGCGCGGGGCCAATTTCTATGTACCTTTATGCAATTTTGAAAGATCTTTAGCGACAGGTGTCTTACTACATGACTGGACTGGAAAACTGCGCACGTGGTACCGATACATAAAGGTGGTTCCAAAAAAAAAACGTTGGTAACTATAGACCAATATCGCTTACGTCGATCCCGTGTAAAATACTTGAACATATTTTATATAAAGACATAATAAATCATTTAAACAAGCATAAGGTACTAATCAACGAACAGCATGGATTCGCAGAGGGCTGTCTTGCACAATTGTAGAATTTATCACGATGTAATATCGGGCGTAGATACTGTAGGGCAGGTTGACGGTGTGTTCCTGGATTTTCGGAAAGCCTTTGACACGGTGTCACATTCACTCTTACTGTTTAAACTTACACCCTGAAAATTGATAAGACTGTTTTTAAATGGATTGAATGCTACCTTTTTCAAAGAAGACAAACCGTAGTACTGAATGGAAAATGCTCCGAATGCGCAGATGTTACCTTAGGGGTACCACAGGGCTCCGTTCTGGGTCCACTATTGTTTTTAATTTATGTTAATGATATCTCTGTAGAATTTCATCTTCTATACGGTTGTTTGCGGATGACTGTGTTGTGTACAAAAAATTTCCGACCACAATGATGCATTAGAACTTCAGAAAGATTTATCACTCATTCATAGCTGGTGTGCCAAATGGAAAATGAATTTGAACATAACAAAGTGTGTACATATTTCATTTACTAAAAGGATAAAACCATTTCAGTCACGGTACCACCTGAACAATTTACAGTTGAAACAAGGTAGTACATATAAGTACCTAGGTGTGCTACTATCATCTGAATGTTCATGGAGGCCGCAGGTGGACACTCTCATAGCCAAAGCTGGTAGGGCATTAAATTTCATTCAAGAAACCTGCGATGTTCGCATGTGAATTTAAAACGTGTGGCGTACACTACTTGTATCAGACCTATCTTAGAATACGGTTGTGTCGTGTGGGACCCCGCCGAGGTAACCTTCATTGCTGCTCTTGAACAAATACAAAATCGTGCAGCCAGGTTCGTCTTGGGGCGGTACGGAAGGAGGGAGAGCTGCACTGCAATGAAGGCTGAACTAGGATGGGTGTGTGGATGGGAGAACAGAATCAAAATTTCTTTATATGATTTACTATAATAAAACTGGAATTAACAGAAATTTACCTACACAAACCTCATTACATTTCAAAACGCTTTGATCATAGTTGTAAAATCCTGGAATACTAAGCTAAAACGAACATTATGCCAATTCATTTTTTCCTACAACATTAAACATTGGAAAGGCTAACTGAAAAGCAAGTACGTAGTGGGAATGATATGTATTTTATTCATGCTGTAAACTCGTGCTATAACCTGAACGATGATGTTTTATGTGGGAACAAATTTGTATTATGTGTGTGAACGAAGATGTATTTCACTTATTTATGTATGAACAAAGTTTGTATTTGTGTGCGAACGAAATTGTAACTCATTTATTGATGTAACCCCCTGCTATAACGCCTTCGGGCGCTGCGGGGTATCTGATGATTAAAGAATAAGAGTAATTTAATCCTTCATGACTGTATGCAGTCAAAAATATATTCAACGATCAAATTGTGAAAACGGGGGAAAATTTGAAGTGGTCAGGATTTTCCTATTTAGCAGGTCAACACTCGGAAAGGTAGAAGCGTCGTACATCACCTTCATATAACTGAACATTTTTCTATAGAATGAAAAAAAAGCGAAATGGGGGAACTGAACAAAATTACTTATCTAACATGAAAGGTCCCATTAATGCTGTGAAGTTTTGCGCATGTTAGAACCTAATGTGATCAGTACGTAGAGCATCGGACGCATTATCCGAGGGTTGTAGGTTCGGTCCCTACCAGCGCAGGTTGATTTTTCATCCCACTTCATTCATTTACGTTTATGTGCTAATTACTGCGCCGCAGTTTAAACCTACGAATAAAGTTTCTATACCTTCCTTAGCTTTACTGTCTGCTGTTTTCCATTAGGTTGAAACCCCATTTTTGTATTTCGAATGTATAAAGCTGCTCATATTGTTTTGGAAAAATTGTTATAGCAGAAAATTTGTACTTTAGATGCTGCTTTGCGTACTAGAGAAACATTCGATCGGAACCCTTGAAAATCCTTGAATTTGGGCTTCGAAACTGCATGAACATTGTTGACTTCTTATGTACTAAATTTATTCCCGTAGTGTGTGTGCGCTGCTAGCAGGTCAACGTGCTTTTTTTTACTTCTGATACCTCTATTTATCTGAAAATTTATTTTCATGTACTGAAATGATGCTTTCCAAAGAGCTTAACTTATTTTGTGATGTTGCATGCAGTTTGCACATTACAGTGGGAAGTTCTCTGCTGCATAGAGCCACAAATTGTTATCAGATAGAACGAAAATGGCTTGCTAATAAATAATTTTTACTTGGAGAAGACATTGAAGTGTTGTTGAAAGTGAAAACCCTTTCAACACACTTCAATTTGACACTCACCATTTTTTCAAACGAAAAGTCAATGTCGAGGAGCTAGGCGGTTTTTCAAAGAAAAGTCACGGGCCAATTTTTAATACTGGTCATCAACTTGCTCTCAACGATATGCCAATTGATCCGCAACATATCTTCAATTGACATTCATTTCCTCTTAGCGAATAATCAATTCCGATTTGCTTGATGGTTTTTCGATTGAAAGTCGCGAGCCAGTTTTTAATACTGGTGAAAGTTTTCTCAACGATATTTCAATTGATCCCCAATATATTTTCAATGTTGACATGGGTCAATAACTTCTTTGTGTTTTTTGTAACTTTTGTAAGGGAATTAACGAAATGATAGTGCTACGTTAGACTCGTACGCATGCAAACGGTTGGGTTTGTGCATCTACATTTCATGACCTTATTATTCACGTCTCGATATACAAAAATGAGAAAACATTCGTTTAAACAGGCCAAGATGGCGGCGTCCATGTATCTTGTGCCAAAAAATAAGTGTTCACCGCTGTGAAGGTAGCTTGCTTATTGTACCTAAAAATAGGGATATAATGAGCTAATAACTACGCCATTAGCGGCTAAATTCAGTGCTCTTACCGCATTGTTCTCTGACCTCACAAAATATATTTAGCGGCCGTGCACATCGTCTCTTTTGAAATGTGCAATATCTTGTGTCGTTTCAGGTGACAAGTTGACGTCATTCATGGTGTATGGTGCATCCGATCGAAGGGCTTTGCGGACAGGAATTCCGTCACACGTCAGCCTGTTACACACATCGAGACGGCCGATGCAAGTAAAAGTGACCGGATGGCAGTGCCGAAAAGAAGTGCGCCACCGCGCCAAACGAATGCCTTCCGCTTGGAATCTATAAATTCGTCGTGATGCGTTGTGTGGCCCGTGTTGTCAAATACAGGGCTTTGTGCCCTGTAGCTACGGTAGCAAAATATCCATGATCATTTGCACTGTTTCCAAGAGCCATTCTAAATTTCTCGGAGAGAAGGCTCCCACGCTTGGCTGAGAAACATCTGATCTCCAATAGTAACGAAAAAAAAACACACACACACTTAATGCTTTCCACCGAGCGTGACGTGACACAAGGGGATGGCTGA
>NC_051186.1:18498911-18566935 GCF_013339695.2 Rhipicephalus sanguineus
ACGACATCAAACCCTTCCCCCAGTAACGTGCGGCGCATACCCGCATACCACTGCCCATATGGTAAATCAAACCAAGAACAGTGAAATAGGCACTGGGCATTTTATAGTACCATTTTCGTGAGTTAAATAGGAGAAAGACATGGCGTGTGTTATATTTAGCGATTTTACTGTAGAAGACAAGTTTACGCTGAATAACGTGGTGCAACGGCCCATAGCCGGAATCCACATGGTAAAATTATGAACTGATGTAGTACATCAACGGTTACCAATAAGTTGTGGTGGTTGTCGTTCTCTAAAGCGAAATGGGATTACGGTTTTGGCTATCCGCCTTATAACAATGTAATCAACTTAGCATATGTGTTCCTGTTGCACAACAAGTGATAGTCTAGCGTTGCTCGTGCGAACAGGAGTAGGTGAAGGATAGCTGCGAACGCTTTGTTTCCATAAAGTGACGTCAGTGTTGTAAGGTGAGTGACGACATTATGGCCGTCTGTGAGCTAGCCTTTATTCACCAGTGTAATTGACGTGTCTGGTAATCCCATGACATGTATCCAGTTACTCAAATTACACAGACGCGTGGATCCCCTCATAACACTTCGCTCAAACCCAAAAGATACGGCATAAGTAGCTACTAGCTCACTGGTTCCATGAAATCAATTCCTAAAATGCATGGCACCTGCATGATTTTGTCTCAAATCTATATTATGTCAAAGGACTTACCAGAGCGCACTACCGTAGCCAAAGGGGGGAGGGGTTTAGGCGGTTCAACCCTTCCCCGACTTTTGCAATGTTGCGTGTGTATACACACGCACACATACAAACGTACGCACGAACATAAATATATTATCGCTAAACCCCCCCGCCCTCCCCCAAGAAAAGAGTGCGTGGCTTTCATTAATAAGGTCTGCAAATTAGCGCCCTTTGTTAGAGCAACAATTTAACTGAAACAAATGTAGATGTACAGGAGGTTGCCAAAAGAGAGTTGTGTAGCTCAATGCCTTGTCGTCCGTGATTGAAAAAATTTCACTCTCTTCATTCAGGTATTATTGCAACATAATTTTATTTCTCGTTTACACCTGAAAGTCTCAATCAAGCGAATGAAACTTTCATAATTTTGTTTTATTCATAGGTGTGATGCTGTGAGGCGTTGGTTGCGCCGCACGGACGTATCAATGGCTGGTGTGTCAAGTATTGGCTCTCATTTGCACTGGTGTTATACGAACACGACACTGTGGTCCTTCGTCGGGGTTCTCTTCTTCCTATGAATGATCTCCCTTATTTTTGCTTGCATTACGGCTCTGCTATCAGCTGAAATAAATATTACACCCACATACTTGAATCGTAGTGTGAAAATTATGTGCAGCTGAAGTAGCTGTGGGTGCTCTAACATGTTTTAGAATACAACTACATGTACATATTGTTCTCTCCATTATGCATTTTCCTTTACCTCAATAAACATCAAAATTGTTAGCTAATTTATGTGTACAGAACGGGCTGATATATCGTTGCCCCGCAAATCCGACGGCTTGCAATAAATGCAGAAAATTTCCCAAACAATTTGTTACGCACAATCATTTAATACTGTAAAACAGCGTAAGCATTTATGTCTACGTTAGCAATGTTTCTCGTGAATAATTACGAATATTCCGTTGGGTTAATGCGCGACTCTCTTTTTTCAACGCCTCAGAAATAAAAGACAGTCACATGCGCACACAATGAAACACGACACCACGACTAAACTGCGCAGTAAAATGCAGTGTTCATTCAAATGGTTAAAGCGACGAAATATCACAATGAGGTATTCTACGCGAACGTTGTGGAGAAGTTAGAGAGGGTCTGAAGAAAGACGAGGAAGAGAAGGGTGTTCGGAATAAATAACGGGGCTGACACTACAGCCTTGCCCGGCGCCGCACGAAGACTCCATCGGCTCCATCTTCTTCGAATGATTGCTACCAGAAGATTTGCTTCAATCCTCAAGAATTTTACACCATTCGACAGATCTCGCCGACGGGATTCTACCGAGCTCATTTTGGACCCGGTAGGTCCATTTTGCGCCATTTTTTGAGACTTTGATTGGGTCGGGCGCCGGCCCGCGCCGACGGACGGCATCATGCCGGAGGTGGAGATGGTTGAAGGGGAAGCTATTTCCCAGGAAGAAGCTAACGCGCCTGGGTGGCAGACCGCTTTAAGCAAGAATAAGCGTTCTCCCCGGCAGCAAGAGGGGTGCTTCTACTCAAAGTGTCGGAACGGCTGGCCGCTGCACGGCCACCGCGCAAGGCGTCGTCGGCGTCTTGCAGCCGCATCGAGGCTTCCCCGCTTGCCGCGGAGCCATATTCGAGTCATTGTCCGACCGAAGGGAGGCCTGGATCTCAAGAAGGTTAGCCTGATTCGTCTGGCCCAAGCTCTGGCGACGGCGGCAAACCTATCCCCGGAGGACACAAAGGAGGATATCGTATGCCCAAACTTAACTCAGAATATTCTTGTGGTCTCTACTCCAGAGTCAAAGAATGCGGGCGCCTATGCGGCGCTGTGTCTCATCAGGCATGGCTCGACTGACTATCAAGTTTCTGCCTACACGGCAGCCTCCGACGATATCTGCAAAGGTATCATCCGAGGCGTTGACGTGGACATCGATGCGCAGCAGTTGGCGGCCATGATCGTCAACCAGCGCAACCCTAAAGCCATGGAGGTGCATCGCATCAAGGATACGACTACGGTCGTCATTCTCTTCAGTGGCCTAAAGGTACCTAACTACGTATGTGCGGCACGAGCATGCTAAGGTGTACTTTGTACAAGAGACAGACTGACGTTTGTTATGGGTGTGGAGCTCTCGGCCATCGTGCTGATGTTTGCCCCACTCCGACGAAGAAAGTGTGCCGTGGGTGTGCTGTCAACGACCCTGCGGAAGATCACCAATGCCAGCCGAAATGTGCCTTGTGCGGAGGAGCACATCTAACGGCCGACAAGTCCTGCAGGCATCGTTTCCAAGTACCCTTCGTGGTGCGGCAAAGAAGACGGCGAAGAAAGCGCGCCAAGAAACACCTTCGGGCCCAGGAGGGTCCGACATCACGGGATTCCAGCGTGGCACCACTTTCAAGGCTGCGCTCTCCCTCGCCAGCTTTTGGAAAGCGCCGCAGCCGCTCCAGGGGGCGCTCTGGCTCCCGCGGGCGCCCTCGCTCCAAAGGGCGCTCCCTCTCCAAGCTGCGCTTCCAAGAGGCTCCCACCACCTGGGCGGAACGAGCCAAGCCAAGGCCGGCACAGCAGCCAGCACAGGTAACGCACGCGGCACTGCCAAGAGCAAAAGGAAGATCCTAGGATCGCATTTTTACTTCAGGAGAACGCCAGCTTAAAAGCTCAGCTTCAACAGATGAGGGTTGAGTTCGAAGCTCTCAAAAATTCAGCACAGGCCCCGGTGCGGCCTTCGTCAGCAGAGCCGCGGCCGGCTAAGCGAAGGATAGGTACGGAAGGAGAGGTTGCGGCGGCGTCCGACTCGGCCGTCCTTGGAGCAATCAGGGATTTGCAAAAGTCGCTAGCGCGGCAAGCGGAATGCTTTGACCTCGTGGCATGTAAAGTTGCAATGATTGAAAGTAGGCTTGGTCTAGGCGAGAACTCTTTTGTCCCGGTGACGCCCGTCTCGCTGGTTTCCCCGGCGTGCCCCGGTATGCCAATGGCTCAGGCCCCCGTAACTAAGGATGTGCCGGCAAGTCGGCAAACCAGTGGTAGTAATCATGGCTCCCAACGCAAATGAGTTTGTCATTTGGCAGTGGAACTGCGCGGGGTTTAGGAAGCGTAAGGCCTCCCTCCAGCAGTACATTGCCCCATTGGCGGTTAGGCCGCATGTAATTGCTTTACAGGAAACCATTGACGCGGCGGTTGCCTTGCCCGGCTATCGATCTGTATCGGTTAGGGGAGACGGGCAACGTGGTCTGGCTGTCTTGGTTTCGAAGAAATGTGCGTTTTTAGAACACAAGCTTGCGCTAGGCAACTCTACTCTGGAGGCCCAGCTCGTCGAAATCATCCCGAATAATTGGCTTAAGTGCAGCATATTCGTACTGAATGTTTACAGCACCCCTCGGAATCACAAGCAGGCGTTTCCTCGGTGGTCGCAAAGGCGGCTACCCTAGCGGGCAAGTCGCCGCTTATAGCTGTCGGGACTTTAACGCCCACCACCAGGCCTGGGGATATCCAAAAACCACTGTTAAGGGGAGAAAACCTTGCTCAAGCTATGACGGACTGTTCCTTGGAGCTGGTCACGGATCCTCAGTTCCCCACAAGAGTGGGTAATTCCGTTACGAGAGACACCACTCCGGATCTGGCATTTACCAAAAACGCGGTGGGAGTACAGTGGGCTAACTTGCAGGAAAGCCTGGGAAGCGATCACTTTATCCTCTCGGTCACGCAGGAAACCCGGGTGGCTCCACATAAGGAGTACAAGGTGACGGACTGGGACGAGTTTAGAAAGCGCCGCAAGGCGGATCAGGCCCAATATGACACGTAGGAGGAACTCTTCTCGCGATTAGCGGAGGATGCGCTCCTCGCAACCAAGACGGTCCACACTGACCTACAGGTGGATGCAATGGACTCGCGTCTTGCGCATTTATTGGAGGCTAAAAAATCGCTGGTTGAGAGATGGCGCACACAGAAGCTCAATAGGAGGCTGCGTAAGCGCATAGCGCTTCTCAATAAAGAAATCGAGGACTACAGTCAGGAGTTATCTAGGCAGCAGTGGAATGAAATTTGCTCAAAAGTAGACGGGCAGATGCGCACAGGAGGCAAATGGAACCTCTTGAAGGTACTCCTCAATGAAACTAACTCGAAAAGTAATCAGAGGTTGGCAATTGACCGATTAGTACAAGCACAGAGGAGCAGTGGAGTCGATGACACGACTGTACTTAAGGAATTGGCAGAACGATACCTTCCGATTGGCCCCTCCGGGGACTGGGACTACCCGGACTACCGGGGAGGGCCGCTGGAAGAAATCGACTCGCCCTTTACGAAACTTGAGATCGAAGAGGTGCTTCATGCGCTTAATAGTCGCTCAGCCCCGGGTCCTGACGGAATTACGAACAGGCTGCTGCGTAATCTCGATGATAGGTCCATCGATAAGTTAACCGAGGAGGTCAATCTCCTATGGGCAGAAGGCCGAGTGCCGGAGGCCTGGAAGACCGCCTCGGTGGTACTCATTCCCAAGCCGGGCAAGGCACTCGCCAAGGAGAACCTACGTCCCATCTCCCTAACATCTTGCGTAGAGAAAGTGATGGAGCATGCGGTACACAACAGGGTCTCTCGGTATGTCGAGGATAAAGAGCTCTTTCCACACAACATGGTAGGCTTCAGGCCGGGTTTGTCCACCCAGGATGTGATGCTCCTGATTAAGAGGCAAATTATCGACCGACGAACCCTAGATATTCGAGGAATATTGGCCCTAGATCTCGCCAAAGCGTTTGATACTATTTCACATAAGTTCATCCTGGAGGCGGTCGAGAGCATGGGTTAGGACCAAGGTTCCACGCCTATGTTCGCGCCTTCCTCAGGGACCGCAAAGCAACCATAAAGATTGGGCAGTCAAAATCAGGAACCTTCACCCTGGGTGCGAGGGGCACGCCGCAGGGTGCGGTAATTTCGCCTCTCTTGTTCAACATAGCCATGAAAGGCCTCTCGGAGCGTCTTTCCACTGTAGCCAATACAAACCACGCCCTATATGCCGACGACATTACTGTCTGGTGCATGGAGGTTCGGATGCTGAGGTGGAGGAAGCGCTCCAGATGGCGCTGTCTATCACAGAAAGTTTTTGGAGGGCACGGGGCTTCGGCTTTCACCCTCCAAATCGGAGTTGCTTCTCTACAGACCTGTTAGCCGTGGGAGGAGGCCCCACTCACCGCTTGATCAGGTACAGATTGCGCTAACCACAAGGGACGGGCAAGCGATTCCCAGAGTGAACTGCATTCGGATATTAGGTTTCCTTCTTGAATGCAACGGCAGAAACACACAGGTTCTGGCCCGCATCACCTCCAAGACGGAGAACATGATTCGGCTTATTTACGGGTTTCAAACCGCAGGGGAGGGCTGAGGGAAAGTAATCTCCTTCGGCTCTACCACGCGTTCCTCATGAGCCATATTATTTACGTCGCATCATCTCTAAATTGGTCTAAACGCGAGGAGGATAAACTCGACACTTTAATGCGGAAAAGTATTAAAAGGGTGCTAGGACTCCCCATGAGTACCGGCACGGACAGGCTCATGAACCTGGGCATGCACAACACCCTCTCGGAGGTGATTGAGGCACAGCAACTAGCTCAGGTCGCGCGGCTCTCCTCCACCAAGGCTGGGCAGCGTCTCCTACAGTCGCTTGGATGTCATCATACGGGCAGTGCGGAACAGAAGATATTTTTATCACAAACAATGAAGGGTACTTATGAGGTGGAACCCTTCCCGCGTAATGTACATCCGCGGTACAATGTTGGCCGGCGAACGGCACGGGCCAAGTCTCTGCTTGACTTCGTAGGTAAATCCCCGGGAAAGGTGGCTTTCGTCGATGCGGCGCAGTATGGCCGCTCGGACAGCTTTGCGGCCGTGGTTGTTGATCATCGCGGTCGCGTACTAAACTCAGCTTCCGTTAGGAAGGTGTCTGCCTCCGTAGCAGAGCAGGTAGCGATAGCTCTAGCTATGAAGGACCCTTCGCGTCCTGAGATATTCACCGACTCTAGGGCTGCCCTCCGGGCCTTCGCTTCGGGTGTTGTCTCAAGAGAGGCTGCCGCTATTCTCAGTTCGAGGGCTGTAGGAGGCTTTCACACAATTACCTGGTTCCCGGCCCACATGGGCTCAGGGGTTCATCCGACAGTTCCCAACGTCAACGAACTTGCCCATAACCGTGCGCGAGAAATCACGTGCCGCGGCGGTGCGGGCGGGTCCGGAGGCGGCTTCACGGAGAGCTTCAGGGATCCACTTGGCACCTTCAACGAAGTTACTTCGCACTATCAACTGTCAAGGCGGCGATACCCCCTCCCGCATTCCAAGCTTACTAGGCCGCAGTCGTCGGTTCTCCGGATGCTGCAGGCAGGTTCCTTCCCGTCTCGCAGCACGTTTAGCCACTTTGCTGAAGGCATAAATCCAGGATGTCCTAGCTGTGGGGCGGATAATTGCACACTCGCTCATATGCTCTGGCAGTGCCCGGCGTTACTTAGCGCAAAGTTCAGCACAGAAGAGGACTGGGAGAAGGCTCTTAAAAGCAACGAGCTCTCAGTCCAGCTGTCGGCAGTCCAGGAGGCCTGCGAACGGGCGGAGGGCCACGGTCTTCCAGTACCGGCGTGGGCGCGGCCAGCAACTGCGGCGGACCCCCCTTCGGGGGTTGTCTGATCGGGGTTCTCCAGGACCAAATAAAGTTCATTTCATCATCATCAACAGCCTTGCCCAACTGTGTATTATCATAAATATAATCAGGGTAATATATGTTTTGTCTGGAATTACCACCCGAACGCCAAACCGCCAAACCGCCAAACCGGACTACTTCGCGGAGCAGTAATGTGCAGTAGCTCCACGCTCGTAGCCTTTTCTTCATTGCCAAGAAAAGTTGTCGGCGAGTATAGTATGTACTATCGTATGCTAGTATGGAGTTTCCATACTAGCTCCATACTAGCATATCGAGAATGCCGCAAGTAGTGGCATTGGTGATATGTCTCCGATTTAGCTGTATGTAGCTGTACATGACAGGCAGACTATTTTGGTAAAATGTGTGCGAGATGAGTTCGATATCTTACTGATTACTAACTGCTGGTGGGAGGACTGTGATGTGTGACTGATCACATTTATCACTTTGTCATTTCCGACCTCATTTTTGCCACAAGAATTGGCAAGGCTGTTTTTTCTACCGATCCGAACTTGGTTTCTTGTGTTTTTTTCTTTTTTGAAATGTCAAATGCAGGCTATTTTGGTGAAACATGAAAATAACAGATTTCTTTGCTCTGTTACCGATTATAAACTGTTCTATGTGATTCTAGTTTCTTTTATAATTTGGGGCTCAGCTTCATCGGTTTTATATAATTTTTGTCACAAGTACCCGATATTTTAAATATATAGCTTATCTTACTTATTGCCTGCATGATGCAGCATAATACGGCTGCCATAATTCAGATGTGCATGGACATGTACACGAAACTGCAAAATTACTCATTTATTATCATTTACACTGTAAAGTTGAGAGCATTGTATAAAAGTATTCAAACAAGCAATGTACATCTGTTGCCACCTAAAGAAAAAGTAAGAATAACAGCTGAGCCTTAACCCCTTAAAGCCTGAACACACCATTTACATTTTAAAAGCTTTAGCTTGTTTAGCATCTTTTTCGATAACAGAGAGTAAATTCATTTCTGAAAAACGCAAAAAAAATGTTCTAAAAACTCATCACGACAGTAATTTATGATAAAGAGGCACTTTGGAAGGTCTTGTAAAAACCATGGGCTGCTAGATAAGCTTTGCACACCTAAATCAGCCATCTGGTGTACCATAATGAAAATGTAAATTGCAGCGATGGCGTAGTGGGTAGAACATCAGCTTCGCATGCAAGACGTCCGTGGTTCGAATCCCGGTGCCGGACAATTCCCAACCGGATTAAAAAAAAAATCCGCGTGATGATGGAATTGTGTAAAAGGCCTGGGGTGCAGCCTCACTGGCGACCACAGCCAGCAATGCACTCCCTCACCAGAGCAGGATTGGCCACCCTGGTGTAGTACTTGGCCACTACCTCCCACATGAATACACCAATTAACCCTCGGCCCTCAGTCCCCAGCGGCTGCGAAGCAACTGACCAAGGCGGCGGTCAGACCTGCGACGCAGCAGAGGGTGCTAAGAATCTCTGGGTCCGGACAGGCCGCCATTGGAATCTGAACTTGGCTACATATAACGCTAGAACGTTATCTAGTGAGGCGAGTCTAGCTGTACTATTCGAGGAATTAGAGGGTGTTAAATGGGATGTAATAGGGCTCAGTGAGGTTAGGAGACCACAGGAGGCTTATACAGTGCTGAAGAACGGACACGTCCTATGCTATCGTGGCTTAGCTGACAGAAGAGAACTAGGAGTGGGGTTCCTTATTCATAAAAATATAGCTGGCAATATAGAGGAATATTATAGCATTAATGAGAGGGTTTTATGTATCGTGAGTAAGTTTAATAAGAGGTACAGGATGAAGGTGATACAGGCCTACGCGCCTACATCGAGCCATGATGATCAACTGGTTGAACGCTTCTACGAAGACGTAGAATCAGCAATGAGTAGGGTAAAGACACAGTATACTGTACTGATGGGCGACTTTAATGCAAAAGTAGGCAAGAAGCAGGCTGGAGATCATGCAGTTGGGGAATATGGCATCGGCTCTAGAAATGCCAGAGGGGAGTTACTAGTAGAGTTCGCAGAACGCAATAATTTACGGATCTTGAATACCTTCTACAGAAAACGGACTACTCGTAAGTGGACGTGGAGGAGTCCTAATGGCGAAACTAAAAATGAAATAGACTTCATAATGTGCGACCACCCGGGCATTATACAGGATGTGGAAGTAGTTAACAAGATCCGATGCAGTGACCATAGAATGGTAAGATCTAGAATTCAACTAGACGTGAGGAAGGAACGGCAGAAACTGATACGCAAGAAGAAGCCGATTAATGAACTAGTTCTGCGAGGGAAAGTACAAGAATTCAGAGTTTCGCTTAAGAATAGGTACGCGGCTTTAACCGAGGAAACCGACCTTAGCGTTGACGCAATGAATGATAATCTGACTAGTATCATTAAGGAGTGTGCAGTGGAAGTCGGGGGTGCAGTCGTTAGACAGGACACTGGTAAGCTATCCCAAGAGACGAAAAACCTCATTAAGAAGCGTCAAGCTATGAAAGCCTCAAATGCAACAGACAAAATAGAGCTGGCGGAGCTTTCGAAGTTGATCAATAGGCGTAAAGCAGCCGACATAAGAAAGTATAATATGGAGAGAATTGAGCATGCTCTAAAGAACGGAAGAAGCCTCAAAGCTACGAAGACAAAACTGTGCATAGGCAAAAATCAGATGTATGCATTAAGGGACAAGGATGGCAAGGTCACAACCAATATGGATAGAATAGTTGAGGTAGCGGAAGAGTTCTACAGAGATCTGTACAGCAGCCGAGACAGTCAGGATGATAATGTAAGAAGCAGTAATATCCCAGAGGAATCTGACATCCCACCAGTATTAACAGGAGAAGTAAAGAAAGCCTTAAAGGGAATGCAAAGAGGCAAAGCCGCTGGTGAGGATCAGATAACATCAGACCTGCTGAAAGACGGTGGAGAGATTATGTTAGAGAAACTGGCCACCCTGTATACGAAGTGTCTCTCGACAGGGAGGATACCAGAATCTTGGAGGAATGCCAACATCATCTTGATCCATAAGAAAGGGGACGTCAAGGACCTGAAAAATTACAGGCCCATCAGCTTACTGTCCGTTGTCTACAAGCTATTCACAAAAGTAATTGCTAACAGAATTAATAGGACATTAGAGTTTAATCAACCAAGGGACCAGGCAGGATTTCGTACAGGCTTCTCAACAATAGGCCATATTCATACTATCAATCAGGT
Source organism: Rhipicephalus sanguineus (assembly GCF_013339695.2). Lineage (NCBI taxonomy): Eukaryota > Metazoa > Arthropoda > Arachnida > Ixodida > Ixodidae > Rhipicephalus > Rhipicephalus sanguineus. The sequence goes on from NC_051186.1 coordinate 18,509,509, forward strand.
GATAGAGAAATGCGCGGAATACAACCAACCCCTATACATAGCCTTCATAGATTACGAGAAGGCATTTGATTCGGTGGAGACATCAGCAGTCATGCAAGCACTGCGGAATCAGGGCATCGACGAAGCCTATATAAACATAATGGAAGACATCTACAGCGCATCCACAGCCACTATAGTCCTTCATAAAGAAAGCGACAGAATCCCAATAAAGAAGGGCGTACGACAGGGAGACACGATCTCTCCAATGCTATTCACCGCGTGTTTACAGGAGGTTTTCAGGGCCCTAGATTGGGAAGAATTAGGGATAAGAGTTAATGGAGAGTATCTCAGTAACCTGCGATTCGCTGATGACATTGCATTGATGAGTAACGCGGGAGACGAATTACAGCTCATGATTACTGAACTGGATACGGAAAGTAGAAGAGTAGGTCTGAAAATTAATATGCATAAAACTAAAGTAATGTGGAATAATCTTGGCAGAGAACAGCGCTTTGCGATAGGTGGCGAGACGCTGGAAGTTGTAAAGGAGTATGTCTACTTAGGACAGGTAGTAACCGCGGAGCCGAACCATGAGAGTGAAATAACTAGGAGAATAAGGATGGGATGGGGCTCATTCGGCAAGCACTATCAAATCATGAATGGTAGTCTACCACTATCTCTCAAGAGGAAGGTATATAACAGCTGCATCTTACTGGTACTTACCTACGGAGCAGAAACCTGGAGACTTACAAAGAGGGTTCAACTTAAATTGAGGACGACGCAGCGAGCGATGGAAAGGAAAATGATAGGTGTAACCTTAAGAGACAGGAAGAGAGCAGAGTGGGTCAGGGAACAAACGGGGGTTAAGGATATCATAGTTGAAATTAAGAAGAAGAAATGGATATGGGCCGGCCACGTAGCACGTCGGCAGGATAACCGGTGGTCATTAAGGGTAACTGACTGGATTCCAAGAGATGGCAAACGCGTGAGGGGGAGACAAAAAATTAGGTGGGTAGATGAGATTAAGAAGTTTGCAGGTATAACGTGGCAGCAGAAAGCACAGGACCGAGTTGATTGGCGGAACATGGGAGAGGCCTTTGCCCTGCAGTGGGCGTAGACAGGCTGATGATGATGACCACTTATATATTGCTACGATACTGGGAGAACGCATGGAAGAAGAGAAAAACGACGCAGGGGCACGAACTGTGATCTGCTCGATCCCTGGACTCTCGCATCCATCATCTCTTGTAAATAAACGCATCTCACCGTAACAGTATTGGTGGAGGTGCGGGGTACAGCAGAGCAATCCCGGGTGAACGATCACGGAAGCGCTACATCTGGAGCTACGCCGAAGCCGCCGACTGGCCGGACTACCACCCCTCTCTATGGACCCGATTGCTGACGGCGACAACACGCGGTCTTCGTCTGGCGCTACGTGGCCCCAACACATGGTGCCACGAACCTTCTCTGGTAAGGTTGGAGAAGACGTCGACGAATGGCTGAAACACTACAATCGTGTGAGTAGGTACAACCATTGGGATTCGGCCTCCCGGCTGACCAACGTCGGATTGTTTCTTGAAGGAACGGCGTTGGTGTGGTTCGAAAACCACGAAGAAACAATAGCGACGTGGGAAGAGTTTCAGAAGGAAATAGCGAGCTGCTTCGGGGACCCTTCAATGAAGAAGAAGCGCGCTGAGCAAACTTTAATGCAGCGTGCTCAAGTGCCCGGCGAGACTTGCACAACTTACATTGAGGAGATTTTGAAATTGTGCAAGTCTGTAGACCCACGCATGAAAGAAGATGACAAGGTTGGGCATCTTCTCAAAGGTATTGCTGAAGATGTCTACAATTTCCTCATCGGAAAGGACACCTTGGAGTCTGTAGCGGACGTAATTCAACACTGCCGCACGTTTGAGACTCTGAAGGCTAGGCGCATCACTCCCAAGTTTGGTAGACTTGCCAACGTCACTACCGTTGCAAGTGTCGACGTCACTCCAACAGCACCCTGTGATCTTGCCGCAACGATTAGACAAATTGTGCGCGAAGAACTTGGACGACGTGATGCTGTCACCACTACAAGGGCACGTGCCAGTGATGTCCCTCTGCCATACGACGCAATGTGTGCTGCCGTTGACGCCACGGTGTACGACGTGCCCCTATCAGGAGCACCGGAGCAACCAACCGACAACCTACATCGTCGCAGTGGTCTCCAGAACGCATTCATCCAACCACCTACAATGGTGTCCTCGTGGGATGATCACAGGTACACGGTGCCTCGTGGAAGGTTTGGTGACGTGCGTGAGGCCCCTGTGTGCTTCTACTGCGGTTTCCGTGGACATGTGGCTCGATTCTGCGCTCAAAGACGTCGCGCACCACAGCGCCACTACGAGGGACCACCGCCTTCTCCTCGACAAAACAGCTGGCGTGGTGGTATGCGCTCAATGCGGGACACGTACGTCGGCAACGGCTTCCAGCAAAATGCCCGCAGTGACACGCACGTCGGTCGCAATTTCAACCAGAACTTCCGCAGCGACTCGCCCTCCTCCGTACGAAGCTTGACGCCCCCTACTGCGCGCCGGCGCCGTTCCCCGTCTCCTGCTCGCCGCGTCACTTCCCCACCGCCGGGAAACTAGGTGGTGCGGCCGATGGAGGTGAGGTCGCCGAACATTTGTCACTACATCCACCTATGCCTCCCCCCGTTTCTATGACGCAAAATAAGGTCCCCGTTCTCGTTGATGGACTACCTACGATGGCTTTAATAGACACTGGAGCAGCTGTTTCGGTCATGAGTTTTAACTTTAAACTGCGGCTAGGACATAAAGTGATGTTTCGCTGGAACAGCAGTGCAACATTTCGTGCAGTGAGTGGGGAGACGCTAAGCCCTATCGGCGTGTGTGTTGTGAGTGTTACTTTGGGCGACAAGGTGTTCAAGGTAGAATTTGCTGTCCTGGCTAGCTCCACACATGACATTATCTTGGGGATCGATTTTCTACGAGACTGTGGTGCCACCGTAGATTGTGGCGCCGGTGAAATTTTGCTGTCGGCATTTACTGACGATTCCAAGCGCTGCCAAGGGTCCATCACCGTCATTGAGGACGTCTTCTTGCCACCCAAATCGATGAAGAACGTACCCGTTGACACCTCTGCCTCAGACGCCGGCACGTTTGATGTTCTTGTGGAGCCGGTTCCTCTTAATTGCGCCAAGAAAAATGTGCTCGTGCCGCGTTGCGTTCTTTCCATCAGCAATGGGCGATCGGCTTTGTGGGTGTTAAATTATTCTACTGAACCTGTCATGCTGCCCAGTGGAATGCGGCTCGCCCTCTTCGAACAAAATGTGAACAGTTTGATTGCGTCTTTAAGCGACCAGAGTGTAGACCTTGTTCAGGCAACTCACTATACAGAAACCAACTTTCTAAGCATGATAAACAAGTCGCTGTCATCAGAAAAACGCCAAGCCTTGGTCAAAGTCCTTGCCAAGCATGCCACTGTTTTCGACTTTGCACAGAATGAAGAGCAAACAAGTGTACCCGATTCGCGGACTCGTCACGTGATCGACACAGGATCCGCTCACCCTATCCGGCAGAAACCGTACCGTGTGTCATCTGCAGAGCGCAAGATCATTGCTGAACAGGTAGAAGAGATGTTAAAAAAAAAGGTCATCCAAGAATCATGTAGCCCTTGGGCTGCCCCTGTGATTCTTGTCCGGAAGAAAGACAGTACATGGCGATTCTGCGTGGACTACAGACGCCTCAACTCCGTTACTAAGAAGGATGTGTACCCGCTTCCCAGGATTGATGACGTCATTGATTGTTTGCATTCTGCGTCGTACTTCTCATCCGTGGATCTCAGGTCTGGATATTGGCAAATTCCCATGCATCCGAGTGACAAAGAGAAAACGGCATTCATAACCCCAGATGGTCTCTTTGAATTTAATGTAATGCCTTTTGGCCTGTGTAACGCTCCAGCCACGTTTGAGCGCTTCATGGACACTATTTTGCGTGGACAAAAGTGGGAAGTTTGTCTATGCTACCTTGACGACATTATAATTTTTGGCCGTACATTCGATGAGCACAACCGTCGTCTAGACATTGTTCTAACCTGCCTTGAGAAAGCTAAGCTCACCCTGAATTCTAAGAAGTGTCACTTTGGCAACCGTGAGACTCTGGTTCTCGGTCACCTGGTTGACAAGCATGGAGTTCGACCCGACCCTCAGAAGGTTGCTGCAGTTAGCAGCTTCAAACCACCTCAGTCTGTACGAGAGTTGCGAAGCTTTTTGGGCTTATGCTCGTACTTCCGTCGCTTCGTGCCTAAGTTCGCCGACCTCGCTTTCCCTTTGACGTGCCTACTCAATAAGGATGTGCCTTTTCGGTGGTCAGCAGAATGCGAGTCATCGTTTTCGCAACTGAAGTTTGTTCTTACCTCAGGGCCCGTGCTTCGCCACTATGACCCATCTGCTGCCACAGGAGTACATACCGACGCCAGTGGTGTAGGTCTCGGCGCCGTCTTGGTCCAACGCCATGGAGCTACTGAACACGTCGTTGCCTATGCCAGTCGTTGTTTAAGTAAACCGGAGCGCAACTACACTGTCACAGAGCAGGAATGCCTCGCGGTCGTATTCGCCGTCCACAAGTTTCGCCCGTATATCTACGGACGCCGGTTTTCCATTATCACAGACCATCATTCTTTATGTTGGCTCACTGGACTACGTGACCCATCCGGCCGTCTTGCTCGTTGGGCGTTACGACTGCAAGAACATGACTTTGAAGTTCGTTACAAGAGCGGTCGTCGTCATGCCGACGCCGATTGCCTCTCGCGGCTTCCCCTTCCGACAACCGAGTGTGACGCAGACAACTTCGATGAATATTTAGCAGTTGTCGATGCCCCATTTCCTGACCTGACCACTTTTCGCGCAGAGCAACGCAGTGACAACAGTCTCGCCCCTTTCTTTATCTCCGGAACGAACGGTCAACGCAGTTTCGTCGTACAGGACGACGTTCTTTACAAGAAGAATTATTCCGGCATAGGCGCCCGTTTACTTCTAGTTGTGCCAACAAGTCTGCGACAACGCGTCCTCCGAGCTATGCACGACGACCCTACGTCTGGACATATGGGTTTTTCCAGGACATATCAGCGCACACAAGAACGCTTCTTCTGGCCGAAAATGCGTCAAAGTGTGACTGCATACGTTGCGAGCTGTGAGCAATGTCAACGCTACAAGCGTCCGACAACCGAGCCAGCAGGACTACTTCAGCCCATAGCACCCCCTGGTTCTCCATTTGAGGTCGTTGGTGTTGACCTGCTCGGCCCTTTTCCGCGATCAACGAACGGCAACCGATGGATTATAGTGGGCGTCGACCACTTGACACGCTATGCCGAAACTGCGGCAATTCCTACAGCAACGGCCACTCAAGTTTCGCAGTTTGTGCTGTCTCACATTATATTACGCCATGGATCCCCATGTGTTATCATCAGTGATCGCGGGCGGCAATTTATTGCCGATGTAGTTGAAGACCTGCTTCGTCTCGCTAAGTCTCATTTTCGTCACACCACTCCGTATCACCCGCAGACGAACGGTTTGACCGAAAGAACCAACAGAACTCTCGTCAACATGATTTCCATGTATGTTGATTCCGGACACAAAACGTGGGATGCCGTCTTGCCCTTCATAACCTTTGCCTACAATACTGCACAGCACGAGACGACCAGATACAGTCCATTTTATCTGCTCTACGTACGCCAACCCCGCACAGCTCTTGACACTATTCTTCCGTTTTCTGAAATCGACCAACCTACTCTCGCCGAAACCCTTTGCCGTGCAGAAGAGGCCCGGCGTATCGCCCGCCTTCGTACTCTCGCTTCCCAGAAACGCTCTAAGAACCGTTACGACGGACGTCACCGACACGTATTGTACGAGAAAGGCGATTTGGTGTGGCTTTGGACGCCGCTTCGCAAGCGCGGCCTATGCCAAAAGTTCCTAGCCAACTACACTGGCCCGTTTGTTGTCATGGAACGTCTCAGCGATGTCACGTACGTGATATCGCGGCTCTTGTCTACTGGCCGCCGCTCAAGAAAGACCAACGTCGTGCATGTTGCCCGCCTCAAACGCTTTCATCGTCGCAACGAAACCTGACTCGCCCGGTGGGCATCGTCTGCAAAGGGGGAATTGCTACGATACTGGGAGAACGCATGGAAGAAGAGAAAAACGACGCAGGGGCACGAACTGTGATCTGCTCGATCCCTGGACTCTCGCATCCATCATCTCTTGTAAATAAACGCATCTCACCGTAACAATATTACACTTTTATTGTCAGCGTAACAGGGTGTCCAATACACCTTCCTAAGTTTGCGTGTTTACAATGGCATATCTTCAAATATTCTTGTCCCTCTTATTCCTCATTAAAGCTACCTTCCTTCGTTGTTCAGTGGTGATCACAAGGCCTTCCCTGGAAAGGGAAAGTGTGGTCTGCAACCAATGGTAGCATGCATATTTCGAGAGTTGCGTGATGTATAACGATCCTTGACGATGCTCTAGACTGCAGTAAAGAAATTTTGGTTGCTTGGTTGCCTACAAAAGCTGTTATATTAAATTCACTCACTTGGCCACAAATTTCTTAGATGTATTAACGATGCAGCGTGTGCGACTGGGTTTCCTTAGACTGTCTAATTCAAGCGGGCTCTTCTCTTTGAGATAAAAAGAAACCTCTGCGCAAGACGCTCTTGTGGCTAGATTCTCCAACCTGCAATACCTTGCCCGCTAAGTACAGTAATCCAGAAGCCATCGCTGCACCTCACATTGGGAGACCAGTTCAACCTGGTTCGACGAGTGAGAGCTGGTCTCGCAGTACAGAACCCGGAAAATCTACGAGCTCTAACTGCGTTCTCAACTTGTAGATGCAAACATTTATTATTGAAACATATATGAAATTTTGCAATCAATGTGTTTTAACGTCAGTGTTTATGTAAAGAATGACATACGTTTACAAATACATGTTTCGTACTCACCACAAACACAGATGCAGTGTTTAGGAACTGAGTTACAGTAAGGAACAGACTTCTGTGTGCAAATGTTTCGCCAGTAGCTCTCGCAGGTCATGTTTTTTTGTACTGCAATAGAAAAAAATTGAAACTGACAGAAATACACGATAGTATTAAAGCGTCCTAAGAGGGCCTGGAGTACTTTGTATGTGAAGGAAATGTAGTACGTCAAGGAGGCTATTTTGACGAAAACAATGTGTGCCCGTAAGCTATAGCTGGAACGACTGCTCATGAATCATATTGATGAACAATGTTTATATCAGTCGCTCTGGGCGCTGTAGGGCTTTTTTGCATGTTGCAGATGCTCTCTAAAGTGCCCCAGTGTTTTTTTCACTACGTTGATTTTGTGTTTTCGCTGTATTATTGAGTTAGACATTCACTTTTTCCTTCCCTATCAACAGAAATGCGTCGTATACATAAGCATTTTCAGACATATTTTTTCCGGGTGAGCTGGGCTTTGCGATTAATGAAACGTTGAATTTTCTGACTTTAAATTGAAAATTTTCTGTAAAAGTTGGAAACTCGTTTGTCAATATTATAAGTTCCTTTGTCGCAACATAGGCACTTCTTCTGCGCTGTTTTTCAAATTGTGTAAAACTGTTTCGTTCGTTCTTTCTGCACATCTTTTTAAAACCAGGGGGCCTACTAGCAGATGAGCTTTAAATACCGAGAAACTGTTTTGAGTTGTAAGATTTGTAAAATTATTGAGGTGCTCACCACAAAAAATTGTCCATTGATTAGCAGGTGTTAGGCATAACTGAACCCAACCCTTTGGGCAAGCGGATACCCGCCTGCATAGAGGTATGTCATGGTCTGATAAGAAAAAGAAAAAGTAATGCCACAAGAAATTTCAGCGCTTCTTCGTGATATCAGTGTTTATTCTTTGTATTGTACACACTTATAAGCCACTTTATATGCAATAATAATAATTGCGGTCAAAAGCGATATATCGCTGGACAAAGCGATTTCGTGAGTGACACTTACCTTACTGAGGCTAATAACATTAGAACAATGGTCGAAGAAAACTTTCGCGACAATAACGTTCCCTGTAGAAGCGCTGTTATTCACTAAAAGCCACAACTCTCCTAGAATTCTTTTTTTTCTTCACTGGATTCCTTCATATACAATGGCACTCTCTCCTAAAATACGCTGAAACATCCGTTATGTGAACAATAATATTCACCAATCTAAAAGAATCACCACTTGCGACCACATTAGATGAGCTATTCCCCTTATTTTTTTCCTTCATAGCGAAGGCCCCGTTCGGTAGACATGATGCCTTCAGGAAGTATGCGAGGGTTCTTTGGTAATCGGCTAGCACGTAACGAGATACCGTGTGACGTGACGCAAGCTGGCGAAAAAAGTGTTGCGCACTCGCTGTAATGACTACGAGCGGAGATGACTAACACTCCCATGTTTCCATGCAGAGAGATACCCATCAAACTGCACGGGAAGGCGGCCGCCGCCGTAGCTCAAGTGGCAGAGCATGGGACGCCTTACCCAGAGGCTGCAGGTACGGTCACTACCGGTGGTAAGTTGTCTTTTCGATGTTTTAAATTCTTCCCATTTAGATCACAATTTCTACATTAAACTTAAAGACTACAAATGATGTGCCCTATACCTGCCTTCGCTTCACTGGCTGTTTGTGTAGTTAGGTTGTTTCTATGAATGAAAACAAGCCCTTGATCCGTTCGCTTTTTTTCGGTTTTTCGCACAGGTAGACATACATGGAGGCAGAACACGAAATCAACGTGGACGTTGAGCTGAAAATGCAGACATTTGTATTTCTGGTTTGTGAACTATTAAGTACATTCGAATTACTCTAATCGAAGATGGGGCAATTGTTGCCTACGTTTTCGAACCAGCACGGGTTCTTTCTGCATGCCGAAAATGGCGGTGTACAACTTTTAAACTATTTCACAGGTGCGCCCAGGGGAGACAGACCAAGCGAAGGACAGAGCGTTAACCATCTTTGGGCTCGATTTGCCTTGCTTTCGCGACTGATGAACAGAAGTGAATGGTATAGGCCTGGCAGACGATGCCGGAGAGCGTTACCGTTCGTTCTTCTTCGTTAGCATTTTGGAGCCTCCTAGATGCAGTCACGTTCTTTGCCTTTCGCTTCATGTTATTATGTGACCGCTCGTTCTCGGAGCAGTGCAGCTTTCACATGCACCAACGGTGTTTCTCAGCCCCCTACTGCTTCAAGTCTGATAGCACAGACTAATAAAACTGCGACAATAAGCACCGACTAAAGGCAATGATGTCGACGGTCCAATGTGGTGAATTCGTGGGAGACAGAGGTCAGGGGGACGTTGAAAGCCTTCGTGCGTTCGGGGCTCAAGCTACGAATCTGCCTCCCGTGTTGCTGAAGCGCAGAGGGGTAGTGATGCATGAGCACAGGCCCAGGTTACCCTATTACTCGGGAGCGCACACCGTGCCGTGTCTCTCCTCAGTTAACGATGACGACGCATTTAAAGAAGTGCATATCTAGTACTGGTGTTTAGTATGTGCTTGTTGATGCCGACATGCTTTGTCGAGGTATATGTTAACAACTTTAGCCGTCACAACGGTTAAATCATGATCATGGGCGTTAGTCGTCGCGATTCAGATGTGCCACTAGGCGTCAAGCGAGTGCATCCACTACAAACGGTGCTATAGTTGCCAAACACCAATAGGTATTGTACAAGCTCTCATATATCAAGGTAGAATAAGCAATCAACCACTTCTTTGGCACGTTTCACTTTCGTCTTGTGCCGATTCCTATGGCGTAGGGATCAGCCAGGTTTTTGGCGTTTGTAACCATCTGAGCGTCCAAATACAAACATTGTTTTACTCAGCTATTCATGGTGATATGCCAGAAGGTTATGTTGTGTACAAACATATGTTACTCACGGGTATGCTTTTTGTATGGAAGTCCTTGTGAATGCGTATGTGGACCGTGATCTGCATATATCAAGACAACGAATAACTTATTTGCTCAATAATAAAGGAGAAAGTTTTTACCCGAGCGAATTGGCACATATTGTCGTTATACTGTTACAGTTCCTAACGTGAGGTCCAGCAGACTATTCGTCCTGTTTACTCCCTGTACTTGCTTTCCCGTTTATTTGTCTCGAAAATACCGCCATAAATTCACAACGTGATATATTCTAAGGTGACATGTAAACCAGAAGCTTTCATCATCACAGACAAACTTACTCAACAAAGCAAATTTTCAAGAAGAAAAGCACGCACACAAATCAGAAAAAAAAACACGACAATTAAATCAACGATGTCCTCTCCCGCAAGCACGCCAGCACAGCCAGCTGTGCCTAACTGAACACTTAACACCTCGCAACACCTCAGCTAAGCCTCATCTTTCTAGTGGAAGACGTGGCACAGTGGCTCGGGACGCATGCCAGAGTAAGTATGGTCTTAGAGCTTTTGGGACAATACACTCAAGCTGCGCAATGTTGCTTTTTGTCTAAAGGAGGTTGGAAAGACGTGGATCCTCAATCATAAACACGATTTTCCGATTGGACACTATCTGCTCACGTACTGCGCCGTATATTCGGCACAGCTGGTGGACACTCTGCAGCACGTGTACTTCTTGAATACATGAAGAAAGCAGGCGTGTAGCATAGCCATGTAATGACCTATTTTATTTAGGCGAAATCACCACATAACCGCCATTGTACCAATATATCAAGAAGTACGCACACTGTTAATGATACATGACAAAACAATATAGATAAAACATGTAGTACTTACGTAGTTTATTGCTGGCAGTAAGGGCGGCCAATATGCAGAGCATCGCACAACGCAACGCGAATCGCTTCATTGTCTTCATTTTGTAGAATTATATTGAACGGACATCCTTCGCAAAAGATTCAATGTCAGCACTTGACTAAAGCTGTTCAAAGTGCAGTGATCACTGGTGCATTTTTTCAGAATCACATCATGTGTTACTTATGATCGTTTCTGAAACAGTGAAACGGACATTATTTCAGGGCATTATTTCGTAACATGCTGAAAACAAAAGTACCATTTTGAAAATTAGGCGCAACCAGTCACTCCCTTATTCACACACATTCACACACGTCGTGAGTACTTGCGTGTGTGAATATGTTTGAGTGAGGAAGTGCCGAGTGGCGCCTAATTTTCAAGATAGCTTATGACCAGTTAGCTAAATAGCAAGTTCTAATACGAGGAAGTGTACTCGCAATAGCTTTGTATGGAAACAATATTTCGCTATCCGTACAATCGAACCCACAAGCAAGGGGCGGCAGCAAACAATGCACGAATGGCATACATACAAAGTTCCTAGTGTTGAATAATGACCGCTGCTTGTTGTACAAGTGTTCACGTTTGAAGGTACGACTGTTCTGCCCTTTTGCCCAATAGTTAAAATGAATTTCTACTTATATTGTCACCATGAGATGCGGCAACACTTTATGCGTTGGTAGCTCCGAATATCATAAACACAGGGTCATAATAAAACAAGATGAAATTTCTATGTTTACACAGACATCGCGAAAGTGGGAGGCTTATTACAGTTTTTTTCTTTGTACGCATGTTTTTTTAAGTGCAGTTCTATTAAAATAATATGGTCTAGAGCACGAACAATTGCACGATTGCGGCCAGGTGCTTTGTACTTGAAGTAAAAACATTATTTATGCAGCATGCAGAAATAATCTGGCAGCCTGTCAGATTATTTATAAAAATACCTTTGACAAAGCCTTTTCTGGTTATTGGTGAAGTTCGCAGGTACAATGTCTTTTGTACTGTTACATGCAACGTCTTGCTACCCGGTTTAGCTTTGTGCAATAGATTCAGAAGCGTAGCTACTCCAAAAGTTATGCACAATCTTGTGCTTACTACTTGGAACAGTAGTCACAGAAGCGCGTATTTTCGGGAAACGTAACTCTTGCGCCTCTTTTTTTAGGGGCGTAGCTTCTCTTAGTCTAACCTTGTCACGTCTCCGTTGGCCGGCGTAAACGGCTGTATCTCTGTCCGGCGTAAACGGCAGATGGCGCTGTCTCATAGAAGGACCTTAGAAGTACATACAAACTGCAGTTCAGGGACGATATTATAGATGGCGCTGTACAAAATCTGTGTCGTCATCACCATTTCCCGTCTCATTTCCTAGATGGCGTTGGTCCAATAGAATTGTGTGCAATATGGCGCATGTGTGAATCGACACTAGATGGCGCTAGAAGTGCCGCTGCTCTGCGATTGGCTGCTGCGCGGGCTGCGCGGGGAGCGAGCGCCTCTCTCATTCTCCTGGATCGTCGCCGTACGTGTCGGATCGTTGGTGGAGCATGAACGATGCACAGCGGCGGGCGCTCGCTTTGCGGCAGCCAGGCGCATCCCGAGACGGTGCGCGCCAAGGACGCCGCTGCGAAACGGGCTGAACGAGAAGCCGATCCCGAGACCATGATTGCTTCATGAGCTTCGCTCAAGCTCTTCATCATTCACCCGTGGATATGCTGTAATTTTTTGTTTTTTATGACGTAAGGAATCACTGATCCTTTCACGCGAGACTGCTTGCCACAGCAGCAACAAAATCTTAACCTACTGAAAGGTAGAGGTAATTTGCAATTACGAAGACGCAAACAGTTCACTTGTGATTTTTTTTACGAAAGCACAATTGCTTTGTAATCTTAGTCATAAGAATATTCGAACGACGCCCTTTCTCATTTCTCGGAAACTTAGGGTGCGCTTACAGCTTACACTTAAAATAGGCGCTTACCTGGTTTCTCGCTGTCAGCAACGCAAACAGTTCACTTGTGATGTTTTTTTACGAAAGCACAATTGCTTTGTAATCTTAGTCATAAGAATATTCGAACGACGCCCTTTCTCATTTCTCGGAAACTTAGGGTGCGCTTACAGCTTACACTTAAAATAGGCGCTTACCTGGTTTCTCGCTGTCAGCAAGGGCAGCCAATTCGTGGAGCATCGTAGAATACTTTGTTTGTTTGTTTTGCCTTCTGTTCTATGGCACGTACCCGTTCTGGGGGATGGGCCAAGAATATGTAGTTCAAGCTTAAAATCTTATTCGAAGAATGTAAAATGATAAGAAAAGTAAGAGTAGAAATGGCAATAATAAATAAGGCATCGAATTAAGACTTCAAAACTTATGCTAATAAGCTCGTATTCCAGACAGCCGTATTAACCTGATCAGAACAATTTTGATGAGATTAGATATATTTACCCGCATTTTATAAAAAGCTTTTTAATGACAAGATTACAAAGGTACACGTTTAGTGTTTTAATGCAACTTTCTTCATTGTCTTCATTTCCCCTCGCCCCGCCACTGTGGTTCAGTGGATACAGCACTCGACTGCTGACCCGAAGGTCGCGGGATCAAATCCCGGCCGCGCTGCCTGCATTTTCGATGGAGGCGAAAACGTTTAGATTTAGATTTAGGTGCACGCTTAAGAACCCCAGGTAGTCGAAATTTCCGGAGTCCGCAACTATGGCGTTCCTCATAATCATATCGTGGTTTTGGGACGTTAAACGCCATACATTATTGTTATATTATTCATTTTCTCTCGCGACTTTCCTCGCAAAGCTTGATTGGCTGCATTCGCGGGAAGATATGCAAACTGCACTGAATATTGGTTCTTTGCATAATCGAAAATTCAGTTTCTCATAATCTGCTCTAAAACAGTGCAACGGGAATTTTCTATGGCCACTACCCCTTAAATATGCAAAAAAAGAATAATAGAAAAAGTACAGTCAAACAATTGTTGTGTAGAAACATTATAACCAAGGCCAAAACGGGATAGGCAGCAACAAACAGCTACGCAGAGAGAGTTTCGGCGCATGTATTCGGGGCTCTTCATACCAAGTATAAAGGTTCTTGCGTTGAGTACTCACAATTAATCATTTTTAACGTTACCAGGCACGACTTTTCAGTACTCTTGCTCAATAGCTCAACTACGTTTCTACTTACTTAGTAAAGAATTGATGCATTCACACCTTATGCAGTTGTTCATTGGACTGTCATAAGCACAGCGATAGAAAAAAACGCCATGACTGCGCGGAAAGCGGAGCACAGGCACAGCGAAAGCTGGACGAGCGGCATTTCTAGAGGCCGTATAAACTTTCTTGTGGCTACTAATACGAGTACATTAACAACGTACCCACTACGCCACAAACCATATTTTTCGGAAGTTGGGAAGCACCCACCACAACATTATTCGTTATTCTGCGGAGAAGTGATCTACCATCTGTAAGGCATTATGCGCACTTTGTTGTTGGGACGGTTGATGACGATGAAGAATTATGGCTGAGCCCTTTGTAATGGGTTGGAATCTTTAAACGACCCACTAGTTACGGAATTCACATTGTGCGACGCCCACTCGTTATTTAACTGTCCCACCACGCTTTATAACATATGTTAACCGGAGAAACGAAAACAGAGAGAGAGAGAGAGAGAAAGAGGGAATTAACTTTATTGAGACCCTGAGGAAATGAATCAGGGGAGCCATATGGGCTTCCTTGGCAACCAACAGAAGTGTACTTGCGAGGAACCCACTATGCTAAAAATCATCATAATTTTTCAAATAGGGAAGCAGCCACTATGTAATTTTTTTTCATTCTGCGGACAACCGCGGTACTCGCTAAACACCTGTCAGGTATTATGTGCACTTAGTTGATACTGTGGCTGATGACGATCCACAATTATGGCAGAGGCCTTTGTAATGGGGTGGAAACATTCAACCACCCAGTCGTTGCGCAATTCGCATTGTGTGACGCCTGGTCACAGAATTCGCGTTGTGTTTCGCCTGGTTGTTATTTATACTCTTCTACCACACGATATTACAATATATGTTGATGTGGTTCCTTCCCAACATGAAGCCTGTATAGGGTCTTTTTGCAACGCAGTTTTAAGCCCCGGCATGGTTCTGAGGTAGAATACTGGGCTCCCATGCAGGGGGCCGAGGTTCGAACCTTGTTCCATCCCGGATGTTTTTTCTTGTTTAGTTTTTTTTTATTTCGCGCGATGGTGGTTACGGACACCGGCGGCGGCGGCGGACAACTACGCCGCCAAACACGGCCCTAATTCCTTCCCACAGTACATCGTAGTGAACCGCACGTGCGTCTGGTTAGGCTCCCTTCCTTTCCTTGCTTCTCCCTCTCTTTCATCGCAAAGTTTGCGTTGAAGCCACAGAGAGTACAATGAGCAAGCGGCCGCGTTTCCGTACGGCTACTTTTGCTGGTGCTACGTCTTGTATAATGCCAAATGAGTGACCTTGCTGGCTTTATATTCCAATCTGTTGTTCTCGAATTCAGTGATTCGCCCTAGCTTCGAAGATGTGACATTCATTGATTTATTTCAAGATACACCAGGCCCTTCTCGGGCCCACTCAGAAATGTATAGAAAGAATACAAGCAGAGAATGAAGTTCATTTCATTGTAGTGCTTGGCATAGTTGTAATGGGGACAACACATTCATAAATAGAAATACATGGCAATGCACTGTACATAAGTTCTTACAATACAAGAAAATATTATTCAAATCACTGTACATTTCAATATTGCATTTGTGCATAAAATACCTGGTATTTCCAATGCATTACTTCCGTCTTCAATTCAAAACAATATTAACAGGAAGAAAATATTGCCGAAAAATTTTCCTTTATTAAGCGATACTCAGCATACTCCGAGGTTTCAATACCTTAATCTGTACGTACGCGTACATTAAAACTCCATTTACATTTTTTTAAACATAATTTATTGATTCAGGTACAGAAAAGTGTTATCATTTTGTTTCATTTATTCGCGCGAATCTCTGAGCCGTTTAAAAACATGGCCGACATGCCGACTGTTAACACGATACCGGGTTGTGAATAACCAGTGTTCCATGTAATGTCCCGAACAACGATTGTTGTGGTTCTCGCTACCCTTACATGGCACAAGCAATGTTGCCTTCCCCCGGTGTTTTCGTGTTTCCTGTTACCTGAGACGCTGCCTAGCTGGCGGCTGGATCGTCGTTCTATGAACTGAAATAAAAATCATACCCGCATACGTGAGTGCGAAAATGGGAGGGTCAGAAATAGGTTACATTACACGTTTTCAAAAATTACACACCTAAATATTGGTTATTGGTTTATGCGTTAGCGCTTTTGTAGATCTACATAAACGTAGCTGTTTCTTAACTAGACTGTGTGAATGTCTACGGGAATTGGCTCATTTCCATGGCCAATGAAGCCAATTGCTCGCATTAAATGCAAAAAAGAAACCCACAAGCTGTTACCTGCTGCTGCTAATCTTAAAATAGCAGACAAGGGCCTCTTCGTTTGTAAATAATATTGATCGACGTTCGCGGTGAATAAGGGCGCATATGCCGCTGCAGGGATCCAAGGTTTTTGCCCAAATAACACTAAACTAATCTGGTACTACTACATGCAAACACGAAAAAAAAAGGTCGAAGAATAAACTTGGTTGTAGAAATCTCGCGTTTTTTGAAAAGAGAAAGAGAGCAAGTGAGAGAGAGACATAGTGGAAAAGGTGACGAAAATACAGGCGGGTTATCCACGGATGAGATATTATTTTGGTGTGTGCCGTTTACTTGGGAAGGGGAAAGGGTTGTCAAAGATTGAAAGAGGAGAAGAGTCTACGAAGACGCTACGAAGTCATTATGATTATGGCAATGTCGAAGTACTACACGGCAGCACTGACAGTGAAGAGGCAAAATGGGCCATTCAGTCCAGATTCTCTAACAAACCGCAGCAGTGCTCTAATATAGCAACTCGCGTTGAAGCCTCTGTAGGCAAGTGCTCCAAGTTTTTGTTTTCTGCGTTTCGCGTGCTAAGCCGACTGTTCAGCCGGCTTACCACGGGAAACGCAGGACAAAGTGTTGTCATAAACTGCAATCTCGATTATTGGTAACCGAGGACCCCAACCTTAGAGCAGGAGTATGACCAAGTGTGGATGACATATACGAAAATGAAGGAGCGGGGTGAATGAAATGAAGGAGCGGGGCGAATGAAATGTGAGGGGTGAAGGATGTCACCCCTCACACCACACCCTTAAGAAAACTCACAGGGTCCCGTATGCATTCACCTAAGACGACTCGACGGCGAAAGTGATCCTCTTTTTCTTCTCATTTGATGAACTGAGACCAAGCTGCAATTTCATGTGATAACGGCACCCTGTGACGCCATTTCACGTGACGTGGCGTCACGCCAAAATTTGTGACGTCATGAGGACGTCACAAATTTGGCGATCTGGCACGTCATAGTCATCACGTGATGGTGATTTTTGAATCACTCGTGTGGTCTTACACTTGGAAAAGGAATGAGAGAGATTGAAAGAGAAAGGTGCAAAAAAGAAAGAGCGGGAGACGGGGAGCACACACAAAATGTCAGAGTCAGTGCACCTGCAAGTGCCTTTGTCGCCTTAGCATTTTCGTGACCCTCGAAAAATTGGTTGTTTTTGGGTTGTACATAAAGTAGATGCACTATAACTGATGCCATATTACTGATACATGAACCAGATTGTTTTCTAATGTAGCAAGGCTAGTTTAACTCTATAACAAACTGGTTTGTATGCTCTTCAGCCCTAGGTGACATTACATGATTATGAGCATTAATTTTTAGACCAGTGTATGTTGGATGGATTTTTCTTCGTAGGCTATGATTTTTGCGTTCCTTCAATTCGCATGTGTGGGAAACGTACAGTGGCTGTTCTTATAAATGTCGTTTCTGAAATAAAGAAAAATTAGTTGTGAGTCAACGCTGTGTTTTCGTCGACCTTCATTTCTGTGTGTGTGTGTGTGTGTGTGTGCCGTGCGTGCGCGCGCGTGTGTGTGCGTGTGTGCGTGTGTGTGTGTGTGTGTGTGTGTGTGTGTGCGCGTGTGTGTGTGCGTGTGTGTGTGTGGTTGCGCTGCCGGTCCATCATGAAGTACATCCAACTAGCCCAAGTTTTTGTCCTGTCTTAAACCGGTCAATAATAGCACTTCCTGGGACAACCTCTGCTCCGGCCGAACACTGCAGGATACGGCGTGTACTTACCACAACTGCAGGCACAATGTCTAGTAGTCCAATGGCAAGAAACTATCATAGGGAGATTGCATCTTGGTCGCCAAGGGTACTCGCACGATACTCGGTTTGGTACTGCAAGAGAAATAAGGGAAATGTTCATTGGAAATCCCTGCTGGATTGCTAAAACCAACCGCCTAAGTTAGACTGCAGGATCGTGTTATGCTATAAAACGTATCTCAAGGGGCTACGTTGGCGAACAGAATGTCTTGTCGTTTACCTTACAGACATGGTTCTGTTAAGGTGGGTGGCAGTGGAAATGCTGCCAACTGCTTCGCGTCACCCGCCATCAATCTGGTTCCACGTCCACCGCTTTTGATAGACTGCACACCACTCTGACAGACCCCTTTGAAACACACGCCTTGTGACCTCGAAGCTCGTCTAATCCAGTGCCACTGCTCGAACACGAGCGCCCTTGCTTCCGCTTTCTATGCGCGGATCTCGGAGTTAAAGCTTACGCCTTGTAGGCTACGCATGCGCGTCAGAGCTGCCAGAATTCCGCATCCTGATAATAAACGTGGATGCGGGTCAAAAACGAAGAGTGGTTTTGAAAAACTTGGAGGATCTTTGAACTTCGCGTTCTGAGCGCCTTCTCAATCACGAGCATGGCTTTGCTTTTCGTTAGGTGACTCAACCGTGCCGCCAGGAACGGAACATTCGTGCGCGTAACAGTGGCCGCTTCAAAGTATCCTAGGACGCCTCCTGCAAGTACAGTTGTGAAATGCCCACTACGCCATAATTCTTTCTTTTGCAAATTTGCGAATAAGTAACCACTACGCGTCCTTAAAGGGGCCCTGCAACACTTTTCAAAGTAATCGTCGAATGGCACAAATAAAATAGTTTATTTCCTCCCGAATCGACTGCCGCACAAATTTTCAGAATCCATGAAGCACAAACAGAGTTACAGGTATCTGCCGCACGCTTCAAGCGCTATCTCTCTCCTGTCGTTACAGCGAGCGCGCCGAAAGCTACGCAGGGAGGGGGCGACAAGGGCAGGTGCGCCCACGTGGCTGCATCCCGCGGAGGCCCCGGTAACTGTGCAACTCACGATGCTCAAATTTTCCAATAGCCGTGGACTTGGGTATATGACACATTAATTTGGGTATATGGCATCTCTTGTAGAGAGAAGAGGGAACGATTTCTAGCTGACTTCGACAATTAATTGTAAATTCCAGGCGGCGTCCTGCGCTATAATGTTTGGTTCGCGTGTTCTCAGGAGCCTCGACTACCGATCGGCGGCGTTTGCTGACCACATGCAAGAAGTGTTGCAGGGCCCCTTTAAGACAGCAAGCGCACCCGCGCAGTTACGCACTCTGTTGATACTATTGCTGGGAATGATAATTAATTATTCCTGTGCGCTTTGTAATGAGTGCGTCTTTAACCAACCACTCATAGCGCAATTCGCATGTGTTGACGCGATTCCACGCTGCTGCCACGCAATATTACATGCGTTAGGGGCACTCCTCGCACTACATGAATTTCGTATAGGGTGTTTTTCTGAAACACCATCAAGGATGGGCATGGCTCTGTGGGAGAACATCACCTTCGCACGCAGAAGTTCTGGGTTCGATTCCCACTCGAACCATAGTTTTTTTTTAATATCGTTATTTGCATCTTTCTCAAACATGCTCACGGACAACGCTGATCTTTTGCTCACCACCAACACCGACACAGACACGGGAATGTCCGCGAAACGAGCTTTTTTTACCGTCATCGCGTTAAAGTTTCAAATACCTCAACTGACCCTATGACCCCCACCCCTCCCTCCCACCCTCCCTTCTGCGCGCTCTCAATGACTACCCCTAGAAAATTTCTGCTGAGACACCCTCTTTACAGGACATGATATGTCACAATTTATATGTAAAAACGGTGTTTATATGCTTTGGACTATCCTCTGTAATACTTGTCTTCGTCGCAGTACACCGCGATTTGAGAGTGTTTGCTCCAGATAGACCTCCGCACACATCCTTGCTTTCACAATGCTAAAGCGCTGGGTGATACTCAGAAGCCTTGCGGCTAGGGGTGTGCGAATATCAATTTTTTCGAATACGAATCGAATACGAATATCCACCTTCGAATATCGAATCGAATATCGAATATCAAAGGAAAAATGCCTCCACAGTAGCAATATTTTATTTAACATGTAGCTATTTGAAAAAAAAACAAAACATTAACAGCCGGACTGGCAACACAACATACACTGCTATCTCTAGAACATAATGTCCAGGCTAGCACAATGACAGTAATGAATAGATGTTATCATGAAGAAATATAAGTTGCTCCACATGATCAGGCAGCAGGCGCTCCCTTGTAACAGAGACACCCCCCCCCCCTGCCACTGAAAAGGCACGCTCGCTTGGAACAGAAGTGGCTGGAATAGGGAGAGAGAGAGAGAACAAACTTTTATTCTCGAAACCCAAGTCCGGATCCGAGCTCTAGGGTGAGGCTTTACTGACCTCCCCTACGATGGTTAGTATATAGGGAGGTACATGGGGCAAAGCTTTGCCAGACTGGGGTATCTGAAGGTGCCTACAGTCCGCCACCAGTCACATGTGTCACTGTCTTTCTTCGGAAGTGGTCCCGCATAGTGAACGAGTGGTAGTTCGGCACGTTATGGCCGCATATTGAAAATGTATGGTTACATGATCGCCCACAGCGCTGCACGTCGGAGATGCACCAGCAATAAATCATAAGTATTGGGGCACTCGTCGCAGGCAGATATCGTGCCTCCGTGTACTTACGATGTTTATCGCTCCTCGCGGCAACGTTTTTAGCTATACGAACGCAGCAGAAATGTGGAAGACGAGTTATTTTATCCAGGATAATCGAATCGCATATTCGAATTTTTCGAATATTCGAAATTATCGAATATTCGAAACTTTTCGAATACACGATTTTCGAATCGAATACGAATATTTTGAATGTTATATTCGACGAATATTCGAAACTTTCAAATATTCGCACACCCCTACTTTCGGCAGATTTGCACTTCAGGGTGGTGATTATAATCCACCTTTTAATAATGTAGGACTGAAATTTTAGCTTTAAATTGCACGTCCTCGCTCGTCAAGTGAGTATGGTTTGTCATTTGCCGCGTAGATTTACCGCATGGTGCTGTCTGTTCACCTTCTGCCTCCAATTTTGTTGTTTTATTTCTACACCATTTTTATATTTATAGGTAGCCCAGACTACAAGAGTAGTTCTAAAAATGCAGGTGACGTCTTGGATGCGAATCTTACGAGAGGTATTGAAATGCTTACCGCAATTCGCTTTTATGAATATTCCATCGGAATAAAAGCAGGTCTTCTTCATACCGGAGCGGCACGTTAGTGTGTTTGGGCGCAGAGTGTCGATTTTCGCTACTAAGAAATGCACAAATATACAGGATAGGCGTAAGCAGTGATGTCAAATTAAAGCGCTTACTTAAGGGCTGTTTACCCTAAAATGTTCACGTTTATGAGCTGCTGTTTCAGATGCGCTAATGCAAACAGTTGTCGAACGAGGTGTGCAGCTAGAGCCAGCAATACCACGAAGGAGGCTTTACCACCATCGAGGCCAAATAAAGCTTTGATATTAGGAACGTTAGAGACAGTAACATGCTTTGATCGAGCTCTGATAATCAGTTGCCTTTACCAAGCTGCCTACAGGCTCCATCATTTCCTCAACACTCATTTTCGCCAGAAAAGAGGTGGACAATATCAGCACTAAGCGTTGAGCCTATCAGGATTTCACGCATTTCGGCAACACGCTGTCACCTTCGCGTGCGCATTCGATAACGCACAAAGCGAATGAAATCACCTAATCGCGCAAGGCAGTCATGCGAGTCAAGGCACAACGGGCGCGCGACTGCATGGATATGCGCCAATAGAGATAATGAGAGCAGCATGAAATTCTTGGCAGTCAGCTGCTAAATGCGAATACCTAGTCTCCGTCAGTGAACGCCTGCGTTCATGGAGCCTCACGTTGATGCACCTTCCACTTTGGCAGATATATGATCGGCCACAGGACAGAGGAACCAGCCACAAAATGCGTTCTGCGCAGTCAACGAACTCAGAGGCGTGTCGTGCGCCCCATGCATTTCGTGAGATCATTGAAGCGTTCCACATTCGAAGTGGATGGTTGCGTCAGCGAACCAAAGTGTATCACTACCTCAATGAGTACCAAAGAGTATCACTACCTGCTGAGCACATGCAGAGGCATATGGTGAGGCTATCAGGTGAGGGCATGAAACCGGCAGTTTTTATCAATGTTTTCCGCTGTTTTTTTTCTGCTTTTCAATGAAGAGTGTGCTTATCTTGCGGCCTCATGAGTTAACGATATTGGCTCGGCGTTCCTTCTTTCTTCTTTTCTACATGCTTTTCAAAGTAAACTTTAATTGAGAGTCGGCGCCTATCTCTTGTGCTTCTTCTGCCTTCGGCTACCCGCGAAAAAAAATGGATACAACGTGATATGCCCGCTGGCGCGCTGCCAGTACAGTGCTCTCTTTTGTCCTCTGTACAAACAATGTGCTTCCCTAGCGGCAGTTGATGCCAGGGATAGGGCATGACTGACTGACTGTTTGCATTGATCTGAAAAGTTGCTTCGATAAAGCCATGAGCCTTAAGGTATGCTATGACGTCGCTCATGCTAGTTAGAGATATTGAATAGTCAAAGAGGCATGTGAACGTTTCTTTCAAATTATGAAGAAAATCTGAACCTGCCGAGACTTGGTTATGTTCAACTGATTGCATGACACACTGATAGGCAACTTCAGTTATTGAGCCAAAAATGGGAAACAGATGTAGAGCCTCTTGTTTTGTTAGCAACAACCGTATTACACCAACAGATAACGAAGTCAAGAAAAGCTCACACGGCGTTATTGGTAGTGAGCTCCATTTCGGTCGCCAGTAGTGGTCTCCAACTACTGTGAGAACAGAAAACAACGACCTACACACTACCGCAACCAAGCCTGCGGAGCCAGCTGCGCCTCACTTAAGGTTCAATGCCTCGCAGTCTGGTCTTCCACAGCGGCGTAGCCAGAAAATTTTCGACAGCGAAGCTGTTTGAGCTGTCGGTAACTTGTGCTCCGTCGTAAAAAAATATCGTCATCACGAACCGGCACGCACTCTCTTCATTCTCTTTACAGTGAAGCTGGGTAACGAAGCTGTCCCACAGAAAATGCGCAAGCCCCACTACCGTGCACACCAGGTGCGAGTGTGAAAATGAAACGAACACGTGCAAAAGAGAGAGAGAGAGAGAGAGAAAAAGCGATAGAAAGGAAAAAAGAGCAAGAGAAAAAAAAAGAGAAATGAAAAGAATTATTACATGAAAAGACAAAGAGACAGAAATACAGTCAGAAAGAAACAGAGAGAGAGAAAGAGAGACAGAAGGAACAGGAAGGAAGAGAAAGAAATAGAGTGAGACAGAATGACATAGAAAGAAGGAGTTACAAAGAAGGGATACAACAAACAGAGGGAAAGAGCAAAATAAAGAGAAACAAAGACGGCCGCCCAGCATAGAAAGAAACAATGAGAGAGAAGATGATAAAAAGAAATAAGGCGCCATAAACAGAGAGATAGAGAGAGAAAGGGAAGAAAGAGAAAGAAATAGATAGACTGAGAAAGAAACAGACACAAAAAAGCTGTACAATGAGCAAAGAGAAATAAATAGCAAAATAAAGATAAACAAGGAAGGCCGGCCAGCTGCGCTTTCTTCAGGCTTGGCACGCTTAGTGCGAAGGTCCCAATATTTTTCGGGTGAGGTTGAACCGTACTCAGTATACGTTCGTGCGTGTGTTCCTATGTATGCGTGCATATACACACGCGCAAGCTTAAAAAAATTCGGACAGTGGGAGGGGGTGTAGGAAGGGAAGGGTTTCGGGTTTCACACTGCCTCCTTCCCGGAATTGGGGACTTTGAACTCCTAACCCCCCTTCCACCGCCTATGTCGATGGTCCTCAGCTATTAGCTCTCCTTCTAGGAGATGACGCGCATAGTGGCTCGGCATGCACGCCAGAGGCGTTACAGCGTTTGGGCACTATACACTGAGATTACGCAGTGTTGCTTTCTACCTAAAAGAGGTTGTTAAGTCTGGTTCGTTAAGCGGGAAAACGACTTTTCTCAATCGGAATAGATCAACTCGGTTACTTTCACCTTGAAATCGGCACAGATGTCGGGCGCTCAGAAGTACACGTAGCCCTGCTATACGTGTAGAAGGTATATGTGTAGCGATATCATGTGCTGAACAATTTCATTTGGGCGAACGAACCAAAGCACCCCCGTTTTACCGATATCTCGACAAGAATGCACGCAGTTACTTCTATAGGATAACTGCACAGATAAAATACGCACTTACCTTGTTTCATGCTCGTTGTAAGGGTGGCAAGCACGCACAGCGTCGTACAATGCAATGCGAATTCCTTCATTCTCATCACTTTGTAGAAAACGTATATCAAACAAACTTTCTTCGCCAATGTTTAACGCCTGCATTTCCATAAATCTGTTCAAACTGCAATCATTACTGGTGTTTTTCCGAAATTGCATAAAGAGTAGCACTTCATATTTTCTCAAAAGCAATACTCACACTATTTTTTTTCTATGCTCAAAGAGGAACAGAGCCAATTAACTAGCATTATATTTATATAGAAACGCTATATCTCTATGCATGTAATTTAGCCCACAACTGAAGAAGCAGCAGCACACGCCTGTGTAGGGAGAGTTTCGGTGTGACTATGTAATGCTCTCCTTACACATAAAAGTCATATTGTGGTCATGGACACACTTAAAAGCTACAGTGCTGAATAATTGTCAGTGCTCGCAGTACAAGTTCTTAGGCTTGAAGGTAGCATAACTCTACGTTTCTCAATTGCTACACTAGAATTCTACATATTATGTACAGATTAGTTTCAGTGAGAATTTATAGAATGGTTGCTATAAAGAACAAGTATACCGATGCAATAAACCAAGATAAGACTCAAGAAACTTCGCAGTGGGATGGCTTACACAGACTTCGGCGTGGAAGGAAGGCTGTTCAATAGTGTTCCTCATACAACAGTGTCTTTATGCGAATGTGCGCAAATATTGCGTTGAGAGTGAGCAACTACAATATCACAGCTATGTTCCCGAAGTAAACATAGTGTGTCAGCCGCGTGCCACCTTTGTACTGCAACTTGCTACGTTGCTATAACACGTCTAATAAGAGCGTTGACAAAGTGTTTTCTGGGACCTTGCGCAATTTGCAGAAGCAGAGTCCTTTGTGTGTTCTTCGCACTTTTTGTAATGTCTTAGAAAACCTGTTCAGCTCATAGACCAGCTGTGGAGGCGTGACGTCAACGCAATCCTCACTTGTGATGCTTCAATTTTTGGAATTAGACTGCTACAAGCGCTCATTTATTGAAGGTTAAACTCGCACACCTTTGTGAAATGTCGGCTGGTGTAAGCATTCGCAAATGTCACACATAACACGAACCACAACAACAAATATTCCGTTTAATAGTTACAAATTACTTGTGATTACGAGAAGACACAGATTTGGCTTCGTATTCCTTAAATAAAGCGCATGTTGCTGCTAACCATTATTTAAGGATAAATTATTTTCAGAACGATGCACTGTCTAGCTTCCAAAGATTTAAATCTTTCAACAGAGCGATCATATTTTACTCTCAATTGAACATGCCCTGATTTGGACGAACAATAATCATCGACTCAAAAGACCGAAAAATGAAACGGAAGCAGTAGTCTCCATGAGACGGCTACTGCATCAATATCTTCGAAAATTGTGTGCAAAACAAAAAACTTACAAAATGCACAATGCGCAAGCGCAATGCAGGAATTTCAGTTGTTCTGAATACTTTTGTACCATTTATGTCCCATGTCCTAACCCTGCCATATAGGTGAGAAAAAGAATTATGTTCGCATGATGCCGTTGTTCACAGCTGAGTCTGTTTACACTATGACCATAGCGCTGACCACACTATGACCAAAGCTACCGAGATTGGTCGGAAATTAGGCAGCAACAAAATAACTAATAAATGCTCGAAAAGCACCGCGTCTCCGCAATGTTCGAGTGGCAATCATTCACAGTTGCTTTTATAGTGTGCTTTGAGTTATGAAGGCAGTTGGACTGCCAACTTTTGAGTTATTAAACTAGCGCACTTCTGGCGAAGTAACGTTAGGAGAGTCAGTGGAGGCGAAAGTGGTAGAGGCCTGCGTACTTAGGTATAGGTGCACATTAAACCCTAGTTGGTGGAAATTTTGATGCGCGCCAGTACGGCGTGCATCATAATCGTATCGTGGTTTTGGGACGCAATACCCCACAAATAATGATTATCAACTTTAGAGGAGAGTATTGCAAAGAACGACTGAAGCTAAATACTAGTCAACCACCACGTGATCTCGGCGTCAGTATTCGTGGTAGTCTTCTGCGCCTTTCTATATCATAAAACTAGAAGGTGCAAATTAATTGAAGACCGTCCTATACGAAACGTTTTCAGTGAATACGCCCGTGTCGCATAGGTCGTGTGCTGTTCCGGCTTTGTTAAGAAATCGCCAAGGAATTGCGCTCCTGGAGGGTTCACCCAGCCAGGCTGCAGATTATGATAAGTACAAATGCCTCTGATCTCTAGTTTGTTATATGTGGGTGAGCCGCCACCGGTATAATGCGCCATGTGCGCGAAGAGAAGCGCTCGGCTCCACCGGCTAGGGCGTCACTCTCAACTCGTGAAAACATTGTGTAATCGCGCTCATTCGCCGCATTCACACAATTGCAACTGGTGCCACAAATTGCACTACAATTTCAGGCCTGTCAGAATGGACAGCAGAGCAACGTGTAATAACTGTAGCTGCGAGGAAACAATCAACTGTCTTTTCTGTGAGTGTTCCCGCTTCAGTGCGCCCAGGAAAGAACTTTCAATAGTGTTAGATGGATTGTCTATCGTCCATTGTCGGAGGAAAGAATTTCGGACAGTGGACGTACGTCCTCAGCGCAGAAGGCTTTGAAAGCTTTATTGCGTGTCTTGCGGGCATCTGTGTTTGAGAGACAGACTTTAAGCAGTGTCGTATTCTCCTTCCCTTTTATGCCTTTTCTGTGCTCTTCATTCCTGCTCTGTAAATTATTTTTTCTATCATCTTTTATTACCTCACATCTTTTCCCAGCAGTCGGTCTGATATCTAGCTAACATCGCTCTCATTGCACCTATTTGTCTGTCGCCCTCGTTCAGGGCCCATATCGAGAACTGGTTACGCTGGAAGTGTTCGTGAGAAAAAGTTTCCGCCACTCATGATGATGTGCATATTATTAGCGAAGCCGTCTGACCAATGACAACATCACTCATACTCCGAAGTCATTGGGAATCCAGCGCCAGCATTTGACGCCACTCTTACCTTTGTTCAGGGTAAGGGATCGAAGTGCAACGACCTTGCAGATGGCAGCTTTGGCTAACTTGGTATAGACGCACACCGACTGGCCGAAACAGAGACTTCGTAAGTAACTACAAGCGCGGAGCGTGACAGGATCGCAAAAGAGTCATGTGGAAAGCAGAGTGCCTCACGAGACTACCAGGTGGCGCCTTAGTGTTTGTAGACTGTGCCATAGAAACAGAAGCTCATCGCCTTGACCGCCAGGGTGACCCTATAAGTCACACAGCTGAAACAAAGCACTGTTGCCGAGAACATCGTGCCGGTCACACCGTCGAGGCCAAAGTTTATTGCAGCCGCCACGAAGAGACCCCTAAGGGCATAAAGGAACATTGTGACCATCGGTAATTGGTTCTATTAGCGTTTTTCTAGACAGACATATGCATCACAATCAGTAACAAAACAGTCTCTGAGCATCTACCTGGATTTGTGTGTTTTGTCCCATGACGCCGACCGCTTGCACAGCAGTACTGACTGGCGGCGATATGTTATCGTTAATCAATCAATAACGCACAAGAGCATTTGCAAATAATAAATATTTGTTGCCAACAATAAGAGCGTCTATTTCACCGAAGGATTACGTGTTTGTCTTAAAGTGTCAGAATGAAAGGACAGACACTCGATGAATCCTCTGAAGTTAGTGGTATCCTGAATCCAGAAATCCAGCAGCTCTAGGTACCCCTCTCGCTACGTAGACCAGCGTGGAGTAAAAGCTGAGCGTTGCTGCTCTACATCTTCTCGTGATGGAATATTCTATAGATGTGTACTCTCGCTCGTATGGCAAACCCACACCATGTGGCCGAGCGTTGCTAATTCTGCACGATGCAACCGTTCAAAACGACGAAGCGCAAGGTTTACAGCACCATATGGACTCAAGTGTGGACATGTACGTTTAATTTCCACCATACACCGTCTTCTTTTTGTACATAAGAGCACTGTACGTTGGCGCCCCTCTCTCAGCTAGTGGGTTGCTTAAGCTCGAGCGCTGTCATATACATGTAGGTGTGAGGGATAAGGTTCGGGTAATCACGGCAACTTAAGGAATTGTTGCCGAGACGGGCGAAGACATTTTCAGCTTGAGTTATAAGGCTTCAATGCCACCAAAAATGATGATGAAGCTTGGCGCTTTACAATGCAACAGCGAAGAACTGCCCTATAGCTACGAGCACGCCACACGTTCTTGAAGGACTCAAGGTCTGACCCTCAGCGTAGTCCCCCACTGCACTACACAAGATTTGTGTGAACACTACACCGTGTGACGGTCGAGGGCACATCAGTCGATGAGTTGCGTTGCGTCTTACGCCGACAGCAGCGATGACACAGGCATGGTCGGAGCGGAGCATGCGGCAGAGCCGATGTGGCAAAGACGTCCCGCACAGCCAGTAGGCCCAGGTCTGGAATACGCCCGTGTCCGAGCACAACGGACCGGCGCCGGCTGCTGGAGCGCCCGGTAGACGGGAGCCAGGCTCGAGCGGTCACCAGGCACAGGGGTAGGCTTCGGGACCAGGACCCGACGAGCGCTTCACCCTGCGACTGCTTCGTTTGGTTTTCGTTCCCGAAGTCTCTCTCGTCGCCTTCCTCTTCTACCTTCTCCCCATGGCTTGGCTTGACTTAGACGACACGATTCTGCTTTTCTTATCTCTTCGTCGTCTTCGTCGGCGCACGGCACAGCACAAACCCGCAAAAACACCACGCACCAGATGAGCCTACCGCGCACATCATGACGTAGGATATGTGCTACATGCCGCGTTGGAGGCGTGCGTCGTGGAATGCGAAGAGGAACGCTGCGTGCGTCGTGTCCTCCCTCTAGCCTGGCCGTTAATACTCACAGGGTGAGCGGGGAACGCGGTCGACAGCCAGGCGAGCGTCGGACAGCTATTGCTAGGGCCACTTTCTCGTGCGCGTCTCGAGGGCACTTTTCAATTTGAAAGAACATTAGGAGCGCTGCGTCTGCAAGTGTCGACAATGGAGATTCAGACGCTCTTAGATATTTCATGTATATATACTTAATCAAAGTGTATCTAATTGTAAATTGTGTATATAGTTCATCAAAATAGTACATTAATAAAACATCGTGTATATATGTATATATAACAACGTGTGTTCTTCCTTCATATGATGGTAGAGGAATTGTACGGAAGGTTCACGGGTTTTCCCGATCTTCTCCAAGCCAGCTCCTCAATCATTATTCACCTCATGGATATGGCGTGATTGTTTTCTTCGGGCGTATCACGGCTGCTCAAAGACGCGAGAAATTCGTAGCGTGAATGACATCCGCAGACGTGACGCGCGAGCGTGTAGCCATGTTACAACACGTGGCTAGTTGCGTGCTTTTACGCGAAAGAACCCGATATTATTAAAGACGATAGTCTTTCTTGGGGAACTTAAACGCAGAAATTTTGGTCTGTCTTTCTGTCTGTCCTTCTGTCTGTCTTTCTGTTTGTCGCACGTACCTTCGATTCAGCCACTCGGCCAAGTTGAACCACTTGCCCAGGGCCAGCCATCGTGAACGGCTGACTAGGTTCATACTTGTGTACATTGTTGATCCAAAAAGCAAACATTACGCATATCTGAGGCGCAACATCACTAGGTATATATTAGGCGGTGTGTTTCTTTAACATAAATACATAGATACGCAATTTTAAAGACCTTGATGGTATGCGGTTTAACGTTGAGACAGTAACGCGTTTATTAAAAGATTGCCACAGGCTGAAGCGATCAGCGGTCGAAGCCGAGCAAGCGCGAGCGCCAACAACAACCGTCTTCGTCTTCTTCTATGGCAGGCATTCTTGTCTGCGCCCTACCATGTTACAAATCACTCCCCCGCTGAAAAGGAGCCATCCTGGCGACCTAAGGAACAGGTACAACTGGTGGGTCATAGTGCGGCTTCAGTCGATCGACGTGAACAGTCTCGCGGCCGCGACGACGGCGGTCCGTTGATGATTGAACAGGCTCAATCATATAGTTAACTGGGGATGCTTGACGTAGGACGCGGTAGGAGACTTCGTACTTAGGCAGTAGCTTTGTGGAAAGGCCAGGAGCGGAGGAGAGAACGCGAAGCCACACCAACGTTCCAGGCGAATACGACTGAGGAGGCAGATTTTCGTCGTGACGGTCCTTCTGGCCCTACTCGCCCTACAATGTTACAACCCTAGCTTCTTAAGGTGCGCTGAAAATGCGACTGCGCTGAAACTTGTCTTCCTCCGTGCCCTCTGCACAAGCTCATGTTGTGTTTCGGTTTCGGTCAGTATTGCATTGTACGAATGACAGGGGGCGCTGCTCTGGCATTCCTGTTTTACCCAGGCGACGTGTAAGTAAGAGAGTTTGTGGAGAGTACTCGTTGAGTGCGGACGTTTCTTCTCCTTCGGCGCATCGCACCAAACAGCGTGTTCGGGCTGGCCGGCGTCCCCACCGGTCGCGTTGGTCACCGCCGGTCTTCGCCTGCCGCAGCGCCGGGACTACCAGCCCGCAACACAGCACTCGTATTTCCCGACGTATTGCCAGATGGCGTCCATATCTCACGCAGCGCCTCTTCTATCGTCTTTAGACGACATTTGCAGCGAAGCACGCAGATACGCGGCCAATTATTTCTCGCCTTGCGCCTCATTGCCGGACGCACGCAGGATTCGTTCCAACAGCGCTGGTTGCCAGAGCCGAGCAAGGCCACAAGCACGTGACCCTTCCCCCCCCCCACTTTCCCCGTAGCTTGGCACTTGCCATTCGCACTCAGATGCAGAGGAGAGAGCGCAAATTTTCGAAGTGCCATTTTTTTTCTGCACACCCTGCCGACGCAGGTAATTTTCGTCAGAAACCAGTCTATAACACCTCCGCTGTCAAAAAAACTTAGGACAGCTTCACATTTATGGTGCCAAGCCTGGAGTAATAGCGGAGCTGGGAGGTCTTCCTTAGCATACTAGCCAAGCCAAGCCTAGAGATAGCCAGTTAAGCCTAAATAGAGCCGTATGAGCATAGAGAGGGGCAGTTTATCCTGGGAATGCCAAGCTAAGGCTCTCTCTATCTCTATTTATTTCGCTATCTCTATGTATATATCTTTCTCTGTGTGCGTATTTATTTCTTTATTTCTACCTTCCTCTTTGTGTTTCTTTCCTCTTGCTTTATTACTTTCTCTCTCTTTCTCTCCATCTTTTTCTCGTTGTCTCTTCCACAGCAACGCAATCATATGGTCTGCATAAATGATTTTTCTGCTGGAGTGCCTGGATAGCCGAGTGGTTACGACGCTCACCTTCGGACCACCGGCACCGGGTTGCAACTGCGCCTCGCCAAGAAATTTTATTCCTTGTTGTTTATTTGTTCCCCTCCTTCTCTCCACTTATCATGCCATGTCCTCCTTCTTTGCTTCCTCCAACGCGTTGCTAGGCGACGCATGGTGACGCCATCGCTAGGCAAGGTTTTTCAGGGCACACTGAACGGCCTAACCACCGGCTTAAAAGTTTCGCTGTTAAAAAAAAGGCTACGGTAACGGGTCCCGCCTGACCCCGGTTCTGAATGATTTGATCTAGTCGCACGTGTTAACAAACGCTCACATATCCTGCCATATTGCTTCAGGTTGATCATTTTTTCCTGCAACTGTATAGTGGTTCCGGTGGTTGGCTTCTGTATCTTCATGCGATTGTAATTTGGCTTAGCATCCCGCCTCGCCGGAAAATTTGATTTCGTTTTACTTATTTCTTCTCCTCATCCTCTCCTTCCTAAACGCGTTGCTAGGCCATTAATGTCGATATGAGCACTCGGCGAGGTTTTTAACGCAACAGCGTTAGAAAGCTCGTTTTCCAGAAATGTCGGTGTTGAAAATTCGAGGTAGATGCAAGTAAAAAAACAATAAAAAAACCGTCGGTTGGAGTGGCATCGGCGATTCGAAACTGCGACATCTCGCTTCGTGGCGCGATGCGTTTAGCTGCTCGGCCACCACCCATATATCTTCTTCCGCACTTACGACGAGCTATTTATATACAACATTTACCGTAGGTGATGCACACATCTCGGAGGTTCTTCAGAAGCTTGACTATCACCCGCGAGATGGCGCAAGGGGCCAAAGAGCACTTCCGAACGGCATCGCTCCGCCGTGTGGCTGTGTTTTCCTCGCACCTCATGCATGGATATAGAGTCGGAGGGCGTCCGCACTTTGGCTTCCCTTGCTGCATGGTTTATGTGTCCACCGCAAAGCGAAGCCAGTCTGGCGGTTCCGAAGGAAATACGAACACCGTCCGATTACACTATCGCGCCCTACTCTTGAAAGCTAACCTGAAACGTACGCCAAGTTCTTTTCTGCTCATACTCAACAGTCCAACCACCGGTTTAAACAGCTTCGCTGCTTGAAACAACTGGTGCACTTCATCTAGAATACTAGGAACAAACAACGAAGCACTTACAGGCAAAGCACTTGGAGGGAACGAAAATTTGTGCAGGCTAAATATTCGCTTAAGAGCAGAACGCGATAGCTGTATCGGGTCCCGTTCGCATGGTCCGTGGTAATGCGTGTGGCGCCTTCCCGCCGTAATGAAGATAAACGATAAGTACATCTGGCTGAGGTCGAAGCAGCGACGATAACAGCGCTGGTGCAGAACGCGCTGGAGTTCCCACTGCTTCACTAGGGTCCTCTAATGTCAGCTTGAGCCACCGAGCTGCTGTGGCATTTGAGAAGCGTGTTCTTTCTTGCACCATGAAGCATGGGTTAGATTCTCATTCCCACCCTAATTTACCTAGTATTTTTTCTACCTATCTACTTTATTTTAGTGCAATAGCGGTGTTGAGAAATTTTGCCCAATATCTGGTTACTGTTGACCTGTTTTCATTCGTTTCATCCATGAGCATTTTGCGCTCGCGGCCGATGCCGGTGGTTAATGCAGCAATATGGGCACGCAAACGCCGAATCAGGGAATTTCGACATCATGTTAGAAATAATAATAACACTAATTTAGTGTATTCTTCTTCACTGCTGGTTTAAATAAATGGCTGTCCACAGCTCTGAATTCACGGCATTTGTTTAAGTTTTATTGGCAAGTGTATTCGCGGGCACAGAAACAGGACTTGCAGGGAGTGTGGTTAAATGGAGCGTCTATACATGTCGTTGCCATCGTCCGGTTACCTAGTGTTTCGCGAAAGCCTTTTCTGTCACCGGAATGCCAGCCCACACT
Organism: Rhipicephalus sanguineus; assembly: GCF_013339695.2. Lineage (NCBI taxonomy): Eukaryota > Metazoa > Arthropoda > Arachnida > Ixodida > Ixodidae > Rhipicephalus > Rhipicephalus sanguineus. The sequence goes on from NC_051186.1 coordinate 18,543,100, forward strand.
AAAACTCTATGTAATGTGAAAGGGTCTTAGCGCTAGACGGCATGAACAACGAATACAAAGTGTTATCAAGATGTAACGTTCGCATCGTTACATACTACATGTGCGCTACATCGCTTTTACTTGTCAGAGGCGTATTCCTTGTCACTTTCGTATAGCGTTATTACACCCTGAAGTGCACCAAACTAACTAGTCCAAAAAGTCGTACCTTTTGTGTTCGTCTGTACATCTTGTCGCATCTTTGGTCAGACATTTTTAAGCGAAGCATTTCGTAGTGGACCTCTGGCATCTATCTATCTATCTATCTATCTATCTATCTATCTATCTATCTATCTATCTATCTATCTATCTATCTATCTATCTATCTATCTATCTATCTATCTATCTATCTATCTATCTATCTATCTATCTATCTATCTATCTATCTATCTATCTATCTATCTATCTATCTATCTATCTAGGCGCCTACGACTTTGTGCTCTCCTGGCCGTTTCGTTAATGAGATGTATACCAAAACAAAACTGTTATGGCACAACATTACTGTATGACAAACATAAATGATAGGTCATAATATGAGAATCCTGATAAGCATGTCATGAACGGCATGATTTACATGCAACGGCCTTGGTGCTCCTGCGGTCGTTTAGTTAAATTGATATATACCAAAATTGGTATGGCATGACAAGATTGTCTGACAAACATGTAGTCGTTCACGTCATGACATCTGGTTCACTCCATAGCCCATGTTTGTCATGAAAGCAGGCATGTACGATCTTTTATATATTGAAACTTATATTCTGGTATATACAATGCATGACCTGTCATTTATGCTCTTCACGCACCCATGTCATTCCGTATCAACTTTGGTGTATATCCAGTTAAGAAACGGCCAGAAGCGTACCAAGACAGTGTCGGCTAAATGATGCCGTACATGAGTTGCATGTTATGATTTGCGTGTTAGGTCCTGTCATTTATGTTCGTCGTACAGTCACGTCACCCAATAGCAGTTTTGGGATATATCAAGCTAGAGAAACGGCCACGAGTGCACCATGGGCGTGGCATGAAAATCACACTCTACATGACATGTATGTCACGATTTTCATGTTACCACCTGTGATTTATGTTGCTCATACAGTCACGTTACGCAATACCAAATGTGGTACATGCCAAGATAGTGAAACGGCCGCAAGCGCACCATGAGCGGGGCATGTATGTCATGGCGTAGATGACAAGCATGTCATGATTTTCATGTTACCACCCGCAATTTATGTTCGCCATACAAAAATGTCTCGTCTTACCAGTTTGAGTTTTTACAGTCAAACCTCGGTGACACGACTCTCACGGGACTACCATAAAGATTCGTATCATCCGAAATTCGTATCACCACAAAGCGCGGAAAATTAGCATGCGACAAAAGAAAGCTGGCGTACGTTTTCATTTATTGTTTTTTCAGGGCCGCAGCAATGTCTGGAAGAACCCTGCATGATTGTCACTTTAGTTTCTAGATGTCGGTAATCATACCAGCACTGGTAAATATACGGCCTGTACGCGTGTGTTTCATTAATCAACCAGGTGCGTTGTGACCCGCGACAGCAGTAGCCCCTTCCAAAATTTTATTATGCTTTTTTGCATGACACCGTAATACTGCAGCCAAAGTAACAAAAGTACCCATTTGACACGATGAATGAAGGCCACAGAAGCACAGTTCTGTGTTATTATTTCGTTAGCGCGTTGGTGTTAGGGATATTTTTGGGGAGATTTACGACCGTGCCCGCACAAGTGCGACCTCAACGGTCGCGCATGTTGACGTTGTGAGGCCTGACTCCTTCGCACAGACCGTCCTCGCCTTCTTTGGTCCTCGTCCACCTTTAGAAAAGTGTTTTTCTTGCACCGTGATTCTCACGATTTGGCGGTGCGGCGCGCATGCTCACGCTTGCGTTCCCGCGCTCGCACGTTTTTCGCGCGTCTTCCGCGACCGCGCGGACCGCACCTCTTCGTACCTGGGCGGTAGCGTGCGTTTGTATCAAACGTCGCTGGGTGAAAATCGGTTCACAACAACCGTACTCTATTACATTGCAGGCCAATGGGTCTTGGCGGGGACCAACGAAAAATTCGTATCACCCCGAAATTCGTATGAGCTGTGATCGTATCACCGAGGTTTCATTGTATTAATCTAATTAAACGGCTGCGAGCACCCCGAGACCATGTCATGTAAATCATGCTGTGTATGATATGCGTGTCATGATTTGAACGATAGGACCTGTCATTTCTGTCATACACTATTGTCACGCCATACCAATTTTGGTATATATCAAGTGAATGAAACGGCCGCAAGAGCACGTACACGGTGACATGTAAATCATGCCGTTCGTGATGTACATGTCACGATTATCATGTTATGACCTGTAATTTATGCTCCTCGTACACTCATGTTACGCCATACCAATTTTGGCATGCATTTCATTAACGACGCGGCCAGGAGCGCACAGGGGCGTACGAAGTCGCTCAAGCACAAAGGCGCACAAAGTTTCGGCCAGGAGCGCACAAAGTCATAGCGCCTAGATAGATAGATAGATAGATAGATAGATAGATAGATAGATAGATAGATAGATAGATAGATAGATAGATAGATAGATAGATAGATAGATAGATAGATAGATACGGTCAAAGTCGCAGAAGTTCGCTATGAAAAGCTTCGCAGTTAAAGAAATTACACCATTTCCCGCTAAAGGGTACCATGAGGCGATGCGAAGCCGGAGCACTTGCACGATCGCGTTCCGTTGGCGTTCTTTGGGCATGCTACCGACCTCGCGTCGTGGAACGCGAAGAGGAACGCTACGCGCGTCTTGTCTTCCCTCTAGCCTGGCCGTTAATTCTCACAGGGCGAGTGGGGAGCGTAGGAGGGAGAGGGGGAGGGGACGGGCATGCGCTGGTGCTCATCGCGGCGTTGCGCAGGAGAGAATTTCGGCATGTATAGCCCGCGTTTCAGAGGAAGAATGGAAAGGAGGAGGGGAGAGGGGAAGTGTAGAGGGGGAAGGGGGAGTGGAGAGTGGGAGAGGAGAGGGTATGCGCATGCGCAGTAAGGGTGGTTACGCCGCACACCACCACCACCACCACCACCACCGGATTGAACTCCGCCATAAGATACTTCGCATCTAATACGCATCTTGCACTAGTGGCGCAGGGATGGAACCATCAGCGGAGCTCATGTAAGATATCAGAGGCACAACACATCGCAAAGTCACTTGCATAAGCCAGCTATTGGTGTCACTATCAGAGGAAGGGGTTCTTTTCATTGATCAGTGGTAAGCTTGTGTGTAGTTTACGTTTTATGCATATATATATATGAAGTTTTTAAACAAAATCTTTCAATTGTTACACCAGCGCTTGTCCCGTATTCTTCTTTCGGGTCTTTTCCGCTTATGCGATACCCAACGATGGATAGGTTGCAACTGGCCCCCTTTTCAGACCTACTAGGCGTAGTGTTCGACCTAGCTAAATTTTCCTAGTATTCCTGGCCCAGCTATTTACACTTTTCATAGTTTTTGCTGCTAGTGCTGAGTATGCCTACACTTGGCTTGACTTGGCTAGACCTGTCACGTGACTACATGTTACGTGATTCTGTGATTTTAGTCATGTGACAAATTGTTACGTGGTTTTTGGTGCGAACATGTTACGTGCCTAGCTGTTACGTGGTTTATAGCGGCGACACGTCATGTTACTAGCTATTACGTGACGTTGCGTGATTTTTTTGTCACGTGACTAGTTCTTACGTGATGCTCCGCACTTGTGGCGCAAGCCTTAAGGGAGTGCGTAGCTGGGCGGCCTCCTTTGTTACTCTTCATTTTCTATTTATGCTTGTTCTCTTTCTTTCTTTTTCTGTCGTAGCTCTGTTTATTCTGTCTTTTTGTCCCTGTCTATTTCAATTTTTTTGTCCATGTATTTCTTTGTCTTTCTCTCTTCTTTTTCTTCTCCTTCTAGCCCATTTTCTCCGTCTAGCTCTTCTTTTTAAATGCGAAGCATTTCTTAGAGAACCTTTAGCGCTTTGGGCGTTTCTATCTATCTATCTATCTATCTATCTATCTATCTATCTATCTATCTATCTATCTATCTATCTATCTATCTATCTATCTATCTATCTATCTATCTATCTATCTATCTATCTATCTATCTATCTAGCCGCCTACGTCTGGGTGCTCTCATGATCGCCTCCTTAACTTGGTGTAGATCATGATTGGCATGGGAAGTGTAGGAGGATTTGACGAATATGACCGTCGAATCATGACATGAATAACGTGAAAATCCTGTCGTGTACATCGTCAAACCATTTCCTCTAGACACGTGTGGCACATACCCGTTTGCCATGGGCCGCAGTGTACGAGCATGAGAAACAGGTGATTGACAGCTTCTATCTACCGAGGAACGGCGAGAACAGGCACTGGTAATTTAAATGTGAGAGCGTTAAGAAAAACCGACATCTGCAGCGGTAACCCGACGAATGGAAAGAAGAAAAATTAGGATCCCAGCAGGAATCGAACCCAAGCATTCTGCATGGCAGTCAGGTATTCTATCACAGCGCCAGGCCACGTCTTGAAACTGCTTTGGAAAAAGACCCTATGTCGGCGTAATGTCGGTGCAAACGCAATTCTGGTTGTGGTGCTATCTATCTAATTTTACAAGAAAGAAATAAACACTGCATGTGTACTCCTCCTATGATACAGGCGTCATATCAGTACAACGTCTGTTGTTCCAGTGTTGGCTCCACTTTTATAGCAGTCTAATAAACATTACATTTGTATTCCTGTGATTCAGCAGACTATATTGAAGCACTGCTCGACCCCGCAGGAGTACATTAACGAAAGTTACGTATGATATTCACATGACTGCGCCATAAAGTGCACTTATTTTCGATGATACTGACGTATGTACTCTAACGTGAGGGTTGCCGTTATGTCGCAGCATAAGTTACCCTTTAAACGCCAGTATTGTCGACGTGCCTGGTTAGCCCACGATGTGCGCACACCTACTACACTTACAAAACACGTCGATCCACCTCTTAACGCTTGGCTCAAAGCCATAAAATACACCATAGAAGTACTCGCTGACTGCTTCGCATGAAACCGATTCCCACAACGCGTGGGATCTGCCGAATTTTTCTCTCTCTCTCTCTATTTATCGCTTTCTTTTTTGTTCTTGCTTATATCTGTTTTTATCTTACTCCTATTTCTGTGTTTTCCCTTTCTTTCCCTCTATTACTATATTTCTTTTTCTTTGTATGCTATGTTTTACTCCGTCCCCTTCTCCTATCTCTCCTTGTCCTCAAAGCTCCTCCTCCCTCCACTTCTCTGTCCCGCGACCTTGCTATAGAGAAAGAGAGAGAAACAAATAGATGAAAAGGAAAAAAAAGCCAGGGAGGTTAACTTGGTAGTAATAACCGGTTTGCTACCCTGCACAGGGGTGGGGAAATAGGGGTCGAAAGAGGGCAGAGAAAGAGAGAGAGATAAAATGAAAACAAAACAAAAAATGCACACATGCACCCATGCAGGACGTTCCTATCAGAGCCGTTCTGATAGATCGGTTGAACGCAGAAAGCGTAGTAGCGCCTTCACAGCCTTCTTCTGTGACGTTAAGTCCTGTCTTTTTTCAGAAAGAGTTCGGTCGTCCAATTTATCGAACGCGTTGCAAAGCGACTGTCTCTGCGAAGTGTACTGTGGACAGTCGCACAGAATATGCTGAATGGTTTCATCACTTCCGTAGTAATCATAAGCTGCAGTGTTGATCATTCTTATGCGGAACGCATATTGATGCAAGCCATGAAACAGTCTTTAAACTACGCGCGCCCTCCCAGCGGACAACGGCGCCTTCGCCGCACGCGATCGGATCGCGTGAGATGGTGACCAGAAAAAGAGAGGAAGAAGAAGTGAGGAGCCGTTCGATCAAGAGGGAGAACGCTTCTTGTTTTTGACAAGTTAGCCCTCAATAAATAGTTCTCGCAAGACTACCTGAATTGTTCGTTACAATTCTGGTGGAGCTGCTGGGTATGATCTCAAGCCCTGTTCGAGTTAGAGACGGAAGCCCTGAGCCACGCCAACTGGGACCCAACGATCTCACGCCTGTCCACCAGCGCACCAGCCGTCGTCTGCGTGGTGAGCCACCCGAATTTCCTCTTTTGCGAGAGCCTGCTAAGGAACCACCGGCTGTCTGCGGCGGCAATACCGAAATGACGTCCCCAGTCGCCGCAACCCACGTCATCGTTGATCAACCGCGGACGCCCGAGCCTTTCCATGGCGATACGTATGAAGACGCCGAGGATTGGCTTGAAGGATTTGAGCGCGTCGCCGACTGCAATGGATGGGCTGAAGACCGCAAGCTGCGCCGCGTTTATTTCGCGTTGCAAGACAGTGCACGAACATGGTTTGAAAACCATGAAAGAGCTTTCCGGTCATGGGACGATTTCCGGCGGGAGCTGCTGACCACGTTCCCGAGCACGGACCGCCGGGAAAGAGCTGAGGCCGCTCTGCAAGCGAGAAGCCAGCGGAACAACGAAAGTGTGGCAATGTACCTCGAAGATATGTCCCGCTTGTTTCGCCGCGCTGACCCGAGCATGAGCGAGGACAAGAAGCTTCGGCATCTGATGCGCGGTGTGAAGCAGGAGCTCTTTGCCGGTTTGGTGCGGAGCCCTCCACGTACCTTCGCGGAATTCCGCTGCGAGGCGACAACTATGGAAAAGACACTCCAGCAGCGTGCAAGGCTCTATAACCGAGAAGTAAACGCCGCATCTGTGGAAGGGGTGTCCGCAGTATTCGGGAACAGCATCGATGTCTTGCGAGAACTCGTACGATCTGTAGTTCGAGAAGAGCTCCAGAGGCAGCAGCTAAACAGCAACCCAACTACAATCTCCTCGTTGGCAGAAGTTGTTCGCGAAGAAGTTAGGCAAGCAGTCCGTGAGCAGCAGCCCCAAGCACAGCCTCAAGCGTCGTTACCGGTGCAGCCAGCGATCTCGTATGCCGAGGTACTCAGAGGAACACCTGGACGTACCTTCGTCACGGCAACTACACATCTACCCGAACCTCGGTTCACGCCGCCCCCACCTGAGATGAGAGTCCGGAAGGCTGACATATGGCGCACTCCCGATCGAATCCCGCTTTGCTATCACTGCGGCGAAGCTGGCCACCTGTACCGGATGTGCGAATACCGCCGAGCGGGACTTCGGGGTTTCTCCGTAAACGCTCCTTGCCCAAGAAACGGAGAACGCCCTTTTGCGATCCAGGAGTACTTGTCGACGCGTCAAAGCCTTCACACCTCACAACAGCATCAGCCTCGCTCAACAGCGCCATTGAGGTATAGATCACCAAGCCCGCGTCCATCTTCAAGTTCCCCAAGGCGACGTCCCCAAAGCCCGCTTCGGGAAAACTAGAATCGGCGACCTGTGGAGGTAAGGCCGCTGCCGACACAACAGAACCTCCAGCGCTGATTTCGGAATATGACGACGGACACGAGCACGGGTGCAGAAACAGTAACGTTGCTTCCGATTTGTGTGTGCTTATAGACGGCTGTGAAATTACTGCTTTAGTGGACACAGGTGCAGACAATTCAGTTATGAGTGGAGAGCTTGCCAGAAAACTGAAAAAAGTGCTGACTCCTTGGACAGGACCACAAGTGCGAACGGCATGGAGGACACCTGATCGACCCAGGCGGCAGGTGTACTTCTAGAATTGGAATACGTGGCTTCACGTATGTCGCCAGCTTCATTGTCCTGTCGGAATGCTCAAGGGATTGAATTATTGGAATGGACTTTTTGCAGGCGAACGGTGCAGTTATAAATTTGCAGGAAGCGTCCGTGTCCTTCTCCACGAAGCGCGCCATTGCGACATTCGAATGTGAAGAGCAATACGACACGCTCCAGATTGTGGATGACGACGTAACGGTACCCCCAAGATCCAGTGTAGCTGTCACCGTAAGAAGCAACGTATTCAGCGACTATGAAGGTATGGCGGACAGCAACACTAGGCTTCTCCTCGAAAAAGGGATCTGTATGGCACGAGGTCTTGTTCGGCTGCGTAATGGGTGCACGAATGTCTTTTTGACTAATTTCGGAAACGAGGTGCAGCACATGGCGAAGGAAACCGTCATCGCCCGCCTGAACGATTACGTTGAGATTACAGATTCGGGCTCCTCTGATATGGCACCACTCAATTCTGACAAGGTAAATTGCATACTCGCATCCATCAGCATCGACACAGCCTTATCACCGAACCAGAAGAGGCAAATCGAGAGCCTTGTACGAGAATTCGCTTCCTGTTTCTCAACGTCATCAAAAGTCCAGAGGACATCTATCGCCAAACACCGCATCATAGTTGAGGACTCGGTGAGGCCTATTTGCCAGCACCCCTACCGAGTGTCACCAAGAGAGAGAGAGATCATCAGAAGCCAAGTTGAAGAAATGCTTCGAGACGACGTCATACAACCGTCAGCCAGCCCGTGGGCGTCGCCTGTGGTGCTAGTAAAGAAGAAAGACCACACTTTGCGCTTTTGCGTAGATTACAGAAAGTTGAACGTCGTCACGAAGCGGGATGTCTATCCGCTGCCAAGGATCGATGACACCCTTGACAGATTACGGGATGCGAGATTCTTTTCCTCTTTGGACCTCAAGAGTGGATACTGGCAGATAGAGGTGGACGAAAGAGACCGCGAGAAAACAGCGTTCGTCACTCCAGATGGGCTGTACGAGTTCAAGGTACTCCCGTTCGGCCTCTGTTCCGCACCTGCCACGTTTCAGCGGATGATGCACACTGTACTATCCGGGTTAAAATGGCAGACCTGTCTCGTTTATCTCGACGACGTCGTAATCTTTTCAACCACCTTCGATCAGCATGTGGAACGACTACGAACTGTTCTCAAGGCCATTAGTTCAGCAGGGCTAACGATAAAGCCACAAAAGTGCCATTTTGGTTTCCGCGAACTCTTTTTCCTGGGCCATGTGGTTAGTTCTGAAGGCATCCGCCCTGACCCTGAGAAGACTGCAGCAGTAGGCAAGTTCCCAAGACCCACGGATAAAAAGGCTGTCAGGCGGTTTTAGGGGCGAAGCTCCTTAAGGCGGCACCCGTTCGTCCCTCGTAGTCGTCGTGGTCGTAGTAGTGAGTAACAAGTCTTACGCTTTGACCTCCAAGGTGGTGCCGGTGGGAGATTTCTCCTGTGCGTTGTTGAAAGAAAAAAAATTCGCAGCGTGCGCGTTAACTAAAAGCCGAATTCTTCTGTCTCTCATTCCCCATTAGCAGCCATTGGCATGTTCCAGTAGGAAACGTTAGTAGAAGTAGAAGTGTAAGTGTTAGCTAAAAGCCGACTTCTTCTGTCTCTCATTGCCATTAGCAGCCATTGTTTACCTCCAAGGTAGTGCCTGGTGAGATTTCTCCTGTGCGTGATTAAACAATAAAAATTTTGTTCAAAACGCCGTTGATTGATGAAATAAACCAACGAAAGACGCCAGATGTTTTGTAAAAGCAGAACGAAAGAACGCCAGATGTTTTTTCTTAAAGTGTAGTAGTAGTAGTAGTCCACCTCGCCCGATCGTCAACGGGTGAGGTGGACCGGCAACGGCGCGAGGACCCTGCCGTACGAGAGTTAAATCACACTAAAAGACATACTTTGCGGGCGATAAACTCTAGTGAGCTTTCAACTTTTCGTCTTAATGTGCATGATAAAGAAATTATTTCTACGAAAAACGCAAGGCACACCTTGAGCAATATGTTTGGTTTTGGGACGCTAAATGGAACCATGAGGCGATGCGAAGCCGGAGCACTTGCACGATCGCGTTCCGTTGGCTTTCGTTGGGCATGCTACCGACCTCGCGTCGTGGAACGCGCGTCCTGTCTTCCCTCTAGCCTTGCCTTTAATTCGCACAGGGCGAGCGGGGAATGCGGTCGCTCTTGGCGCTCTTTCGCTCGGGAGCGGACTTCTTCCTTGCATTTCACCGATCACAAGTGATAATGAAGGGACCACGTAAACCAACAGTAGAATAAAAGTTTGATGTTTAATATATACACGATGTTTCACACTCTTTATATTATGTACTGGGCGCATTTCACGGAAGAGTTTCACGGTTTACAGACGATTCCCTCCGTAGCTTCGCCCCACTCATCATCATTCACCCCGTGGATATGCTGTGATTTTTTAGGGCTTTGTGCCTACTACAGACGCTTCGTAAAAATTTTTTCCAAGATTGCCGAACCGCTAACACGTCTGACAAAAGAAGATGTGCCTTTCGTCTGGACGAGTGAGCAAGATACTGCATTCCATGAACTACGACAGCGGCTTCAAAACGACCCGGTTCTTGCACACTTTGATGACGAAGCGGAGACAGACATACACACGGACGCAAGTAACTTGGGACTCGGTGCCGTCCTCGTTCAATGGCAAAACGGAGAGGAGCGAGTGATTGCTTACGCTAGCCGCACTCTTTCGAAGGCGGAAACTAACTATTCGGCGACAGAAAAAGAATGTCTCGCGGTTATTTGGGCCATAGGAAAATTCCGACCATACCTATACGGTAGACCATTTCGAGCAGTGAGCGACCATCACTCGCTGTGCTGGCTCGCGAATCTCAAGGACCCGTCTGGGCGACTTGCAAGATGGAGCCTGAGGCTGCAGGAGTACGACATAACCGTAGTATACAAGTCTGGCCGCAAGCACAGTGACGCTGACTGCTTGTCACGAGCACCTGTCGGATCTGCGCCTGCGGAAGATGCGGATGACTGTCCGTTTCTTGGAGCCGTCACCACATCAGAAATGGCTCAACATCAGCAGTCTGACGATGATTTACTTCTGCTCATCAGGTATCTGCAAGGACACCCTGTCCGTGTTCCACGAGTTTTCACACGGGGATTGTCATCGTATGTGATGAGAAATAACGTCCTGTACAAGAGGAATTTTGAGCACAGCACCGAGAAATTCCTACTTGTCATCCCTTCGAACTTGCGACCGGAAATCTTGGAAGCCTGCCACGATGACCCCTCGTCAGGACACCTCGGAGTGAGTCGAACATTCGCTCGCATTCGTGCCAAGTACTACTGGCCAAAATTACTGCATTCGGTACAGCATTATGTCAGAACTTGTCGAGATTGCCAACGGCGCAAGACGCCTCTACTAAAACCGGCCGGCCTCCTTCACCCAATAGAACCCCCAGAGGCCCCGTTCGAACAAGTAGGAATGGATCTGCTTGGTCCATTTTCGACATCATCATTAGGAAAAAGATGGATTATAGTAGCGACAGATTACTTAACCCGATATGCCGAGACAGCCTCTTTGATCAGGGGGACAGCCATCGAAGTAGCAGCATTCTTCGTCACTTCCATAGTACTACGACATGGTGCCCCTAAAGTTGTTATTACAGACCGAGGAACTGCATTTACAGCCGATTTGACGCAGTCCATAATGAAGCTTACCCACACCTGCCACAGGAAAACCACAGCTTATCACCCGCAAACGAATGGGCTGACCGAGCGTCTCAACAGAACGCTGACCGATATGTTGTCAATTTACGTAGACTTGGAACACCGTACATGGGACAGGATACTACCGTATGCCACATTCGCTTATAATACCGCATTGCAAGAGACTACTCAAGTGACGCCCTTCCAGCTTGTTTATGGCAGAACAGTCACCACGCCTCTGGATGCAATGCTGCCCGTAAACGACAATGCTGAACACAAACTTGACATCAGCGATTTTACCCAGAGGGCTGAAGAAGCACGTCAGCTGGCACGACACCGCATTCGACAACAGCAGCTCATCGATGCGGACCGATACAACTTGCGGCGAAGAGAAGTCGAGTATGCACCAGGTGACCGAGTATGGATATGGACTCCCGTACGAACCCCTGGCCTCTCCGAAAAGCTTCTTCGTCGTTATTTCGGTCCTTACCGAGTGCTCCGCCGAATTAGCCCCTTGAACTACGAGGTTACGCCAGAAGGACAAGGGAGTTCATCAAGGTGCCGACGTCGCACAGAAACTGTACATGTGGCCAGAATGAAGCCATATTACGACCGGCAGTGAACATTCTCTACTTTGTGCCGAATACCACTATCACCGACACAGATAACGGCTAACACCGTGTGAACACCCTCGCCGCCATACGCATCGGGACGATGCGTTTGGAGGGGGAATAATGATGCAAGCCATGAAACAGTCTTTAAACTACGCGCGCCCTCCCAGCGGACAACGGCGCCTTCGCCGCACGCGATCGGATCGCGTGAGATGGTGACCAGAAAAAGAGAGGAAGAAGAAGTGAGGAGCCGTTGGATCAAGAGGGAAAACGCTTCTTGTTTTTGACAAGTTAGCCCTCAATAAATAGTTCTCACAAGACTACCTGAATTGTTCGTTACAATTCGCATAGGTAAATGCGACACCCAACTATAGCCTTCGCACAAGGGTAGTGCCACCTCAGTGAAGTCCTGGAGGAATACGAAGACTGCAAGTTGGGTCTAGCGTGCTGGAAGTGTGGCCCGGTGCTGCTGCGACGGGTACGTTGGTGAGGAAGCACACGGAGCGTCCATGCAGCGTCAGTTCTGGAGAGCGGCATTTATATTTGATTATTTTCATTATGGGCTGAACAGGCAGCTTGATCGGCCTCTTCATTGCCGATAATCCCACAGTTACTTGGAAGCCCTTGAAAAGCTATTTCATGTCCTTTCTCAGTTAACTATTGAGTCTGTTCTGCAATCTCAAATAGAAGTTGCTGTTCGGGCGTCGTCGTGAAGGTGACAGAAGAGACCGCAGTGCCGCCTTGGAGTCACTGAACATAGTCTATGTTTGTGCCCGTTCATCACTAATTAAATAAAATGCGACACGAAAAGCTGCGAGCTATGCTGCCATCGATGTCTAAGGTGGAAGGTCTACAATTTGATTGTTGCGGCTTTCATCGGTGTCACAACAGCTGCAGTTGAGCTATTGAGCTAAAACGGAGCCGTCGGTGTATACGTGTATGTAGCCTTGGTACTTATCATAAAGCAGGAGTAAAGCGAGCTGTATAAGGGCCGGTGATGATATATCCGCTTTTTTTCTGGATGACAGGTATTTTTAGGCTGATGTTGGGCAGAGTCAGGCACCACGGAGGAATCGAAGGTCTCGAGGCGAGCATGAGGCATGTTGGTAAAGACTCGCCATACGCGGTTACCGTGTGGCAAAAAGAAGTGCGTGGTCTATCTGCTGGTAAAGACGCTAGGGGTGGTGGTGGGGAGACCGAGCCAGCTGCCTTATATGTGTCCTGAGAGTTTGAACATCAATGTGTGTCTGGATGAGATGGTCTTCGGCGATAGCTATAGAAGCCACCGTCGATGCAAGCCTAAGCAAATCCGGAGTTCCTGCGCCTGAACACTTTGTAGCGTTCAGCAGGCTTGTTTTGCTTGCTTTGGTTATTGCAGGCAAGCTGTTCCACAGGAAACTGAGAAAAAGTACCCTGTACAGCTGTAGCTTGGCACTTCGGGACATTCCCCAAGTTTTCCCACGAAAAACTTTTTACACATGACAGGTACCGATCAACCGATGTGTTTAGGTACGATACGTGATGGCCCCTCGATATGTCCGTGTCATTTATGACACCCATAAACTTGTGTGATCCAATATATGGTATAGATAGACCATTGATTGACTGTTATCATTCATAGGCTTGCGTGTAAACGCCAGGAGGGCGCACTTCTGGGAAACAATTTCCAAGCCTCTGTTACGAGGCAATGGGTAGTTTGAGTGGCAGCTCCTTGCACTCTCGCCCGCAACTATAGGCGTGTTACGGAGGACGTCTAAATGAGGATATCCGCGTACATTGATAGCCTAACTGTGTTTGCTATAATATACTGCACAAGTCTATGCTATGTTACGCTAGCGTGCCTAGATAGCCGAGTCATATATAGATAGCCGAGTGATAGCCATTCAGATAGCCGAGCTAGAGGTCCGTGTGCTGTGCGATGTGAGTGCACGTTAGAGAGCACCAATGATCGCATTTTCCAGAGCCCTCCTCTATACGGCGTACCTCATAATCGTATTGTAGCTTTTGGACATAAAACCCCAGATATTATTATTAATTCTGTGAATACACGTGGATTACTTAGATCTATTTATTTTGCACATGATATACTCATGCAATGCAGTACAATCATATTGTTTATTATAAGCTCAATATGTTAGGCTTTGTACAGCGCTTATGTCGCGCGGACAGAGCAATAACTATTGTTCCCCGAATTCTCACGAATAGATCAGGTCTCTCTTTCTTGCCTTCTGTTACATGAGCATGGCGGGGATCCCTTGCACCGGTGTTCCGGTTTGTTTTTTATACTCGAGTGTGTGTAACTGAGCGCCGCACCATCGTCCTGGCATTGCCTGAAAAAAGATGATACCCACATATGTGAATTGATGTCCATCCACGGAGGAGCTCAGAGTGATACAATTCCACTGCTGTTTTCTAAGACCGGTGCAAAAGTATATATTGGACTTTCCATGAGAAGTATTGATAGAGAAGTATTTGTCACTGAACCGTTTTCCAATGTCAGTCCAAATGCGCTGATGATTCCTTGTTTCATGCGTCTGAACGCTTGCACTAAGTACAGGAAGTCACAAGCGATGATCTGTAACCGGTAATCAGTGCTGTACGAAATCACCAATATTTTTTTTATTATTCACGTTTTTAAATATTTCATTATGTACGAACGCATGTTCTAGCCCAAAGATCGACGATTCATGTGATAGCAACATGAGAACAAAACCGGTGCGCATGGAAATGCAGTAGCAACAGGGCTAAGCGAATAAACTGCGAACTAAAATGTGGTGTTTATTCGAAACGTTGAAAAACACAGCATTACAATAAAGAGCAATCCAGATCATGTGAGACATTGCTTTCAACTACGGCTGATAAATTACATCTGTTATTCGTTGTCAACCAGGCTTTCACACGTCGCGTGTATGTATGTACTTTGAACATAAATGTGTGAAAATGTATGTAGTCTGGAGAAGCACACATTTTCTGTGTACGCGGGAGCGAGTCATATCCAGGTAAGCGAATGCATAAAGGGCGGTGCATTAGATGCGCTAATATTGTGTCTATTGGTACTCGCCTCGTGCGCCGGTAGGGTGGCTCACAACTCGGCTCTCATGGCGACTAGTGAGGAGTAAGGCGGTTGCATCCCTTCCGCCCCCGATAGGATTCCATCAGAGTTAGACGTAACGCGTTACAAGTAGTCGATTACTTGTAAACAATTATATTTTCTTGTAATTTTGTAATATAGTCGATTACTTTTCCGAAACTGTAACGTTCTTGGCAAAGCAATATTTTTTTGTAATTGATCACCGGTAATCATGCTTTTTTTTGCAAAATCAAATTCTAACCATACGGCAGTTCTCGTCCTGAAAAATATGCCATAGATCTGTAGGAACTCCCCGTCCTGGCAGATGGGGAGTCCCTGCAGAGCCTCTTTGTCCCCCTTTTACTTGGCCTTATAACTGCAACCCCTAACCCGAGTGCCAGCAACAGCGAAGCGCGACGCTTCACAAGGGACACTAGCATCTAAGCACTGCGCAAATACGAGCTGATGTTAAGCAAGGCGTTCCGATGTTATAATAACGCCTTTCTCTCCAGCGCTCGCGTTGAGAGAGTGTTCAGTGTAGCAGCTGGCCTCTTAACGTGGAAATGTGGATGAATCAGCGACGGCAACTTTGATAAAAAGCTCCTGTTGAAAGTTAACAACGCGGAACACAATATCACAGAAGACACAGTAAGCCTTCCAGCCTTCACGCAAGCATCCAGCCTTCTCTCTAGAATGCAAGCCACAGTATAGTTCGTTGTAGTGGAGCCGGCATCAACGCAGCTCGCCATGGACGCGCTGCGTTGAGGCCGGCTACACGTGGCACTGGAAGCGGTGGCAGGTATGGTTACCTTCGCCACAGTGGTAGCAGAGCGGCCGCAGATGAGGAGCACGCCAGTCTTGCTTGGGGCAAAGCAATGACTGGCAGGCTGGCGGTATGGCGTCATCGGCGGCGGTGGTCACTGGTGACGGCATTTAGGCGCTGCGCCGGCTTGACGCGTGTAGAAAGGTGCTGCAGCGGCGTAGCTCATTGCTTGTGGCTCAGGCTGCGCTGGTTCAGGTGCTCCCAGAGTGTGCTCAATTTCCTTTCAAACTATGTGAACACTCGAGTATACTTGAGGCTGCAATTACAATGAAGGTAGCAATATTTCTTGCTTCTGCTCCAGGATCGCTCTGATTGGTCTCGCGCAGGTGATCGTTTCCCAGTGCCTGAACTTCCGCGTGGTTTGGCGTGGTTGTTCGGGCGCTGTATTGTCTTCTCCGCATTTCCACCACTTTTTAACACGAAACTGTTTTATGCAGGGGTCAATCAAGATTTTCATGACCTATTTCCGTCATGGAAATACGTAAGCAAAATGAAATCCACCTAATGGCGAAGAAAAAAGAAACTATAAGAAAAACCTCCATTGACAATAGTCGAAACCACCACCTCACTATCCGCGACGACGGATGCCAGGCGTGTAGCCCACTGAGCCACTGCCAACACATAACGGAGGCGACATGAACGCGCCTTCTTTCTTTCACACTTTCCTCTCACAGTGCCCTTGGATGGATGGATGGATTCATGGATGGATGGATGGATGGATGGATGGATGGATGGATGGATGGATGGATGGATGGGCGGATGGATGGATGGATGGATGGATGGATAATTGGATGGATGGATGGATGGATGGATGGATGGGCCGATGGATGGATGGACGGATGGATGGATGGATGGATGAATGGGTGGATGCTATGAGCGTACCCATTATAAAAGGGTAGTGCAAATAGCTCAGGCAACTCGCGGTTGCTGCGACCTTCCCATTCGAAGCGTTTCCAATAGAAGTGTAGTTTCAGCAACGCTTTAACGCACCGCGATGTGGCGGTATTAGCTAAAGCCTCGCTCATAGCATCTATCCATATCGAAAAATAGCTCTCCGACGCTCGCCTGGATGTCATATCGCGTTGCCCGCTCGCTCGCCCTGTGAGAATTAACGCCCAGGCTGGAGGGAAGACACGACGCTCGTCGCGTTTCTCTTCGCGTTTCGTGACGCTTCGAAGGAGTACATATCGAGTATCAGTGTTTAATACGTGCTTGTTGATGCAATCTTTGCGCTGGGTTCACCATATGCAGTATCCAGGTATATCTTGGCAACTTCAGCTACCGCAATGGTTAAATCATGATCATGGCGTTAATCGTCGGTACGGAGATGTGCCACTAGGCGCCAATGTGGGTGCGTCCACTTCAAGCGGTGCTATATCTGCCAAACAACATATATATTGTACAAGCTGTCATGTATCAATTCACTGTAAACAATTGTCAACTACTTCTGTGAGGACATGTCTCACTTTCGTGTTATACCGATCCCTATGACGCAGGGATCAGCCATCTTTTCTTTTCAATACTGGAAGCCCCGAAGAGGAATTCTGTGAAGTTTTTGGATGTGCCACGTACGAGCCCATCAAGCAATTCTTGCTTCGCTGCTCGCATCAATAAACAAAGTTGGGTCGGCGTGCCTGAACAAGCGAGTCATTTCTGCGGTTTACATTGTGATGGTCTTATTCGGTACCTCCCCAGGAATGTGTCGGATGGTTTCTGCCCTTTCTTTGCGGATTGTGCTCTTAAGCCCGCTAAAGAATTCGGTGCGAAAGAGGTCCCATAATTTTAGCCTTGGCTCATGGATCTCGAACGTGGTTCTGGGGTAATTTTCAACGGTGAAATAGTCGTGGCGAATCTTCTCGTCGCAGTGCTAAATTGTTGAATTTCCTTAGCCGGTCGTGTGCTTCTAACGGGCGCTGCGGCACTTCACTTGGTTATCAACAAATGACGGTGCCCCCCTTGGTTGCTGTAGTAGCGTAGTGCAGTAGCGCAATGGGGACTGCCATTGTCACTGATGTAGTGGCCATGATTGGGACTTCCTGGTTCTGTCGGGAAGAGGCTTGTATTAAAGCTGTACTGCATGCTACCCGCGGCTAGCTCGGCGATCCCCGAGTCTTTGGTGCTTTCCTTATGCATTGGGCTTCAATAACGGCTTGACGGGGATGTCTGAAACATGAACGAACCAACAGAGATGTTACGGGGTTGCGACGGTGATGACCACAACCAATCGAATCAGTAAAGAAAAAAAATATTTTTGGGCGAACATGTAGCCGGATAAAGGAAGACTGATAGCACATGTAATACTCACAAAACATTACTAGCAGCGAACACGTTCACTGGTGTTCGGTAATCTAACCGTTGGTGAAACACGTTGCCTTTTATGCATGCACGATTGAACATTCCACACTGGCGGAAAGAATGCCGCGGCGGCTTTCCGCCCGTCGGTACCTGCGCGTGGCAAGCAGCAGAACGCTTTAACATTGCGAGCGTGGGAGTCACGAGATAAGAGTGGACTTGTCGAGGCGCGCATGCCCGCCGGCTCGCTGCCGGTTCGCGATCTCTCCGCGAAAGAAGGAGAATGGTAGCGCGGGTGAGGAGAAGAATGTCCGGTTGCTATGATGACAGCCCTTGTGAAAAAGAAGAGAAAATGCAGGCGCTGATGGGTGGTTTGCTTGCCGGGCAGCCAGTGGCAGCGGCGAAAAGAGGTCCTGGAGCGTTTGCGTCAGCGGGAGAAAAAACGCCTGGCCTGCGCGGAAAGCGCAGCACAGTCAAAGCAAAAGCTCGAAGAGTCGCATATTTAGAGCCCGGTATAAACTCTGTTGTGGCTACTAACACAACTACACTAGCAACGTAGGCACTAAGCCAAAAATAATTTTTGTGGAGTTGGGAAGCACCCACCCCGACATTACTCGACATTCTGCGGAAAAGCGAGGTACCGTCTGTAAGGCATTATGTGCAGTTTCTCGATGCGACGGCCGATGACGATGAAGAATTATGACTGAGCCTTTTGTAATGGGTTGTAAGCTTTAAATGACACACTAGTTACGTAATTCGCATTGTGCGATGCCCGGTCGTTATTTCACCCTCCCACCACGCTTTATACCATACGCTACGTGAGGAAAGAGATAGAGAGAGGGAATTAGCTTGTTTTAGACCCTGTGGAAATGGATCATGGGAGCCTTATGGGCTTCCTTGGCAACCAATAGAAGTGCAGTTGCGGGGAACCCACTACGCTGCAAATCATAATTTTTGCGAAGTAAGGGAAACAGCCACTACGTAATTTTTCGTCATTCTGCGCACAACCGTTGTACCTGCTAAACACATGTAATATCGATGAAGAATTATGGCAGAGCCCTTTGTAATCGGTTGGAAGCATTCAACAACTCACTCGTTGCGCAATTCGCATTGTGTGACGCCTGCTTACAGAATTCGCGTTGTGTGGTGCATGGTTGTTGTTTTACTCTTCTACCACGCTCCATTACATATGGTAATGTGGTTCCTTCCCGACATGAAGCCTGTATAGGGCGTTTTTGCAAAGCAATTTCAAGCACCGGCATGGCTCTGAGGTAGGATACTGGGCTCCCACGCAGAGGGCCCAGGTTCGAACCTCGTTCCATCCTGGAATTTCTTTCTTATTTCGTTTGTTTTATTTCGAGCGATAGTGGTTACGGACACCGGCGGCGGCGGTGGCAGCGGCGGACAACTACGGCGCCAAAAACGGCCGTTGTTGTGATCTCATAACAGCTTTCGCTCTAAAACTTTGACGCTCCGCAGGAGAGAGAGAACATCGGCGTCGAGCGAGCGGTGAGCGACGCGCGGGAGAGTGCCACGCCGTCGTTGTGTTTGTACCTTTAGTGTTAGCACCCGCGCTAGCTCGAGAATAAACATGTGTGCACCGCGCATCCTCTTTACAAAATATTAAAACAATGCGGAAGGTGCTTACACGTTCAAGTTCAAGCTTTGCCAAGTGGTCGTTACACTTTGTAATATTCCGGTTGCATTAAAATAAAGAAATAGGGCCGTAGATATGAACCATTTGTAAACACGGAGTGTCGATGGAGGCAACGCTTCGATAAGTGGACTTGTCTTCCTCAGTACTGCAATTACCAGAGAATAGTACCAAAACGAAAGAGAGCGACTAAACCGGCAGGGTCTAAAATTGACATATATATAAATAAAGAATGTCAGTCAAACAGCCCTGAAGAAAATGTCCTATACAGGACACCTATTGGTACTGTATATTCATGTACACATAGAGGTCATGTAAACTAATACTGTGTCCTTCATTTCGTCGCGAAGTTTGGTGCTGGCATCAGTTAGATTTACTGAAATATGAAATCTATAAAAAAAAACTCACAGGGTCCCTTATGCATTCGCCCAAGAGTACTCGAAGGCGAAAGCCGTCTTCTTTTTCTTCACTCGCTGTGTTGATCCTCCCCCGCCATCCCTCGAAAGCTTTTTGCACCGAATGTGGTTTTGCACTGGTTCCACGATTGGATTCACTGCAAGCTTTCTGTACCTCACTTGGTTTCACACTGCTTCCGTTAATGGTGGGCCGATAACGGAGGCTGTGCAACGCGATGATGTCGTCTAATGACATCATCAGGTGACGTCATAATACTTCATATGGGCACGGCATCACGTGATGACAATTTTTGCATGACTTGTGTTGCTCGAAAAAGCTTGCTCAGACGCGCCCTAGCCTCCTCGCCATGTCCGAGAGAGAACAGCTAGTACCAACACCTTCAAGCAGACGTTACTACATTAGCCTTCACTGCTCGGTGGCGAGCAGCTGCAGGCGCCAATTTACGACGTCACGGCGAAAGTCTTCAGGCCTTGAAGTCCAGAGGATGTTACTAGTATAGGCTAGCCTAGCTTCGCAGAGGGATAGACCGCCGAGAGAGTGAGGTGAGGGCAAGAGGCGGGAAGGATAATGGGAGAGGGTAAAACAGCATAGTTTTGTTTGGCAGTGTAGTAAGGGGTGGGAAAGGGAAGGTGTGGTGAGGAGGACCGAAAAGCGGAGGGGGAGGGTAGAGCATATCATCAGCATTGTAAGTTCACTATAGAGAGAGAGTGGGAAAAAGAAGTGAGGGTGAAGGCAAGCAATGTGAGCGAGGATGAGGAAAGGGAGTATAAGAGCGGGTAAATCAAAGCATAACCATGTATAATATACTATAGCAAGGGAGTCGAAAGAAAGGGTGTAGGGATGAGGGAGAGGGAAAGAGGAGGGCAGCAGAAGTAAAGCATAGCATTGCCTTCATAGTACAGTATAGGAAGGGGTGGCAAATTGAAGTGAGTGGTGAGGAGGAGTGAAAAGGAGCAGGAGGGAGCGTTAACGTAGCACAGCCACGCAGAGTATGATATATCAAGAATGGGAAGTAAATCAAGGGTCAGGAGGAGAGCAAGAAGGAGAGGAACGTCACCACCTGCTGTTCCTTAAGACTTCGTACCAGTCGTGCGTAGCTGTACCCATTTTATTTTGCCATTTGTCAATAAAGCGTTCACCGTTTGCATATCCTGCAGAGTTTGTATACGCGCGCTCAATTATCTGCAGATGTCATGCCTACTATCTCGTCCGTGTTTCGTAAACAGCTGTACCAAGAGTGGTAGCGCTAAAGAATCACGCAGTTTAGCAGGTTTATAGACTTTGTGAAATCAGACAAGTTTGAATTCGAATGTTTTTTTTTATGTTTCACCATGTTTCCTGCAGACGTTCAGAGAGATGAAAATGCAATGCAGAAAGGCAGGGAGGCCAATCAAAAAACAAATATCTCGTTTGCTGCCCGGCACTGGGGAAGGGGTACGGGGAGACAGAAAAGTAAAAAAGAGAGGAATGAGACATGGAGGGAGGGAAGCAAAAACACACACACACACACACACACACGCACACACATACAGGCACACGCGCACACGAGTGTCACAATCGTTCGATGAGGCAGGTCGCTCGCACAAACTTCAACGGCCTCTTCGTTGCTTTATGGCGTGAAGCTTGATCTTTCCGGCATTCCAAGATATAATGCTCAGAAAGTGGCCTGGTCATGAGGCGTGCAAACACTGCTAAGGGAGCTGTGCTGTCTCTGAGAGCTGTGCTGAGGGCACTGACATAAAATATGTTCGATGGCTTCGTCATTGCCGCGATGGTCACATGCAGCACTGTCTGTCATTCTGGTGCGGCAAGCAAAGATGTTCGTAAAGGACACCCCAAGCCATATGCGGCAGAGAACGGTCATCTCGGATCGGGGTAGGCCAAAAGAAAACCAGGCGTGGAGAAAACCAGGCGTGTTCGACATAGACCTTGCGGAATCATGCGCGAGCGACTAAATTCCAGCACGCCATTTTTGCTAGCATTATTATCTGCATCATCGGCATGCTTCGTTACCGATGATGCCGCAGTGGCCTAGTAAGCACAGAAAAGTTACATCAAGCCCTTTGTCTATTAGGTGACCGTACAGTTACCTTATTTCCAGCATCAATGGGTCTTGAGGGCCACGACGTAGAGCAATTGGAAGATATTGCAGAGCTGGTTTCGAATAGGTAAAAATGCTTCATTTTAATGTGCGTCCTCGATCAATCCTGCGGAGAGCACTGCGGAGTGCAGCGAGCTCCGCGGCTGTCGATGTTGTCTGTTGACTGTTGTCGACGTTCGAAACTGGATGTGTTCTGCTCTTGCTGGTAAGATTGCTGCTCCTGTAGGTCCTCCAACAGTTGTCAAGCCATCCGTTGAAGTCGTTGCAAACGTTCAAGTACACGCAGCAATCCGCGGGATCGATAGGCTACTGGTGTGCAATACCGAAATTCAATTCCGTCACTCTACGCAAAAACTGAAGCAATATAAAAAAGAATCGGCTACTTAATCAGCTGAACAGAAACGCCGCGACAGTACAAAATCATCCCATTGGTGGCGCATACGTGTAGCCTTAGCCTGTCATTATAATAATATCTGGGGTTTTAACGTCCCAAAACCACGCTATGATTATGAGAGACCCGTAGCGGAGGGCTCCGGAAATTTCGACTGCCCGGTGGTTCCTTTAACGGCACCTAAATCTAAGTACACGGGCCTCAAACATTTTCGCCTCCATCGAAAATGTAGCCGCCGCGGCCGGGATTCGATCCCGCGACCTTCGGGTCAGCAGTCGAGCGCCATAACTACTAGACCCACCGTGGCGGGGCTAGCCTTTTCATTAGCGTACTTACATAAGATTACTAGTGGAATGTCATGCGAATTGTGCGAGAGGCTAAATGCCCGCCTAGGTGACGGCCAGGACTTCTTGAGCCCTGGCGGCTTCCTCGGCCCGCTGGTCAGCCCAAAGTTCATCATCAAGGGCAGAGCTCTGCAACACAGTCTCCCAGCGTGTGCGGAGGCGATCGCTGGAGGCTGCGTCCCCAGCATTGTTCGCTATCCCTCGGCATTCCCACAGCATGTGCCCCAGTGTGACTCAAGAGCACAGTTTTTCCATTGATGTGTCTTGCATATGTCTGGGTGAATGAGGTGTGAGATCACCGGGTTCGGATAAGTTCTGGTCTGTAATCGCCGCCAGTCGACAGACTGTTGTTTACTTAGCTTTTGGTGAGCTGGCCGAAAAATCCACCTTTGCAATTTGCAGTGTTGTGTGATATCATCAAATCTCGTCATGCGATCCTCCCACTCCCCTCCTCTTCATTCTCGTCGTCGGGAGACACGGAGGTGCCGGATGCACTATCGGCCGTGACTGGGTCCGTAAATCCTCGAGCCACGTCGTGGGCCGTGTTATTATTATTGCCTTCTCCTGCGAGGTGGAGGGTGAGGCGGGTGTCGTATTGAGTAAACATTTTGTTCTTGACGCTTGTTGCATTCCATCAGGATTCGGAATGCTTTGGGGAAGATTCGGGGCCGATTGCGAAATTCGTATGGCCACAGGCAGAAGCGTAC
>NC_051186.1:18567035-18602181 GCF_013339695.2 Rhipicephalus sanguineus
TTTGGCATGGCAAATACATTTTGCCTAGGGTTGACGCCATGCAACTTATCAAGTCAACTCTTTTACAGTGCCAATAATACCATAAAAAGCATGTAAATGAGGACTCCCTCAGCTTCTTACCTGGAAATCGCAGACCATCTCTTCGTGATTCCTATGTTATTCTGCTGGAAAAGCTGTGTAATTTTGACAAATTTACTAAACTAATGCTAAAGCTGAACTATTTTTTTGCAGTCACTGGGCACAACGACAAGTAAACTTCCTTGAAGTGAATACTTCACTATTTCCAACACCGGTTGCGCGATACTGGAGCATGCGTCAATTGAACGCCTTCAAATAATTCTAGAGTAGCTTGACGCTTTGGTGTGTGTGAAATTACTCTTAGTTGAACGACCACTTTACCACTCCTGACTTAGTCAGAATACTCTTGCCGGTAACATTCCTAAGAGTAATTTCACACTTCCAAAGAGCGCCAAGGTAGTCTCCTAGAGCGCCCTGACTCTCATTCACCAAGAGAGTTAGCGTGCCTCCTTAAAGGGAATGGTATGCGTGGCAAGTCAGAACTCGCCGAAAAGAGTCACACATACTCTCGTTTTTTTCTTAGAGTGTACAACCGAGCTCGTTGCCGGCCACCGCCATGCATTTTGAATGTGAACTAGTGCAGCGGCGAGGCCTCTCGCCAATGTGACGAGCTCGCAGCTCATCACCACGGCAAATCCTCGGTGAGCGAGCGCCCGGGCGGCCGACGCCAATGGCCGCCAATATTGAGGCGATCAGAAAGCACAGGCGAACTGATGCACAAGCCGGCCCATCCGGTACATTTCGCGCGCGATATCCAACACGATCGAGCCTGTTGCCGGCAATGGCGATGCGTTTCGCGCCAGCGAGAGGTACGGCAGAATAAACTGTAATCACTTGTGGAAGCATCCGACGCCGATTTCTACCCACAGTCAGATTGAAATCATATTGGTAGGAAGCGCACAACTTTCACAAGTGGACACGAAAGAAGAGACGCAACCGTTTAACTTCAAGTAAGCGTTTATTGCAATAAACGCTTAGTTGAAGTTAACTGCTTGTGTCTCTTCTTTCGTGCGCCCTTGTAAAAGTTGTGCACTTACTACGAAGGTCGATACATACCAACTTTCCTGATATAATTGTTTATCAGATTGAAGTCATAGATCCGATAGGCGTACTGCCTTCTCGGCCGCCGTTCTCAGCCGGTGGCGACGCAGTGCCGTGACTGCGCCGGATAAATTCAGCGGCGCCTGTCGAGTCCCCATCTAGACTTCGTTGGTTCGCCGAAACGTAAAGGCAGTGCCACAGGCCCATCCGCGCATATACGTACAGCTAACGCGCTGCGGCATAGCTCCTACATCGTCCAACTATAAATGTCGAGCGCGACACAACCGCCAATGCGCCACCACGAACACAAGTGGTAAGACTGGCCCAAGAGCGAGGAGGGCGGTTAGTGCCCTTTACGAAGGTTTGCACACAAAACGTATCTCTGCACTCGGCCTGCATCTCACGCGCCGTTGCTCCTTTTGCAGACTAACGGGTTTGCACACGGCAGGCGTCCCTCTCTGGCTGCCCCTTCAGCAGTCTATCCGTTCATCGCGCGCGCCTATTGGGCTCTGTTACTCCTCTTTCGGGTAATATTGGCTTAGAGTGTAGTTCTAACCACCCTTTCCACTATACAGGAGTGGTGTTATCGCCAATATTCACCCGTGCCTGGCGAATGTGTTCTTCGAAGGCTAAGCGAAGAATTAGGAATGGATGATAAGGTGCGACCTTCTAAAACTGGCTATACAAAAGCCTTCCTAGGGCTCGCTAGCCGCCAGGTCCGTCTCTGCCGAACCCTTCCAGAGGACACTGACCTGTCGCTTCCCGAATGTGACGGGTCTGCATTCCCTATGTTCAAGGCACCAGCGAAGCGCTCGCACGCATTCTGTCGGAGTAGGGAACTGAAGTGACACATAAGCCAGTTTACACGCTCGGCCGCTTCTTTCCGCACCCAAAGGATAGACTGCTCATAGAGAAATCGTGGAGAGTGATTTACCCCATTTCTTGTGCAGATTGTGGCGCTTCATACGCGGGGTAAACAAAGAACTTCTTCGAGAGGCTGCGGCGACAAAAGAACGAGGTCCGCAAGCTAGACCAACAAAGGAGTGCATTAGCTCAGGACAGCAAGATGAATGACCACCGCATCAGTTTCATTGACATTTTTCTTTGTAGCAGTTTGGGTAATTTTCAGTCTCTATTGCGGTTTCCCCTGCGTTAGTACGTGGCGGTTGGAGCTTTCGTTCTTTCGTCTGCTGGCTTTCTTCGTTTCGCTCTTGGCGCGTTTCTACGGAAACATTGCTCCTCAAGACTACGATACTGCTTGACGCGTCGAGGAACGACGCGTCAAGCAGTATCGAGGAACGATGAGCCGCAGCAGGAAGGCGAGCACAAGGCAGATACCGGTGATTAGCGGCAACATTACGGGACGGCCTGGTTGTCTTTCAGCCAGATTGGGGCTCTTTGCGCAGCCTTGAGCGCTCGGCTGGCGAACACGGCTGTCGTCACGTGCAGTGGTCACGAGCTCACGCAGCCTGCAGTTGACGCTGAATCTTCCAACGTTTTCGGGGACGCCGGGAAATCTGTTGTTGATTTTCTCGACGAACGTTCTCTTTATAGGAATCTCTAGCGTTTCGAAGCTCAGTGTGCTCGAGCAGATCTGCCCGTTGCCCTGCGAGGTATCGCAATGCAGTCATTGCATCTTCGGCCTCCGTTCATGTCCGTTCATGACAGCTTCGTCGCGGCGTTCCGGAAGGAGTTCCGGAAGGAGTTCCTACCGGTACACTACGACTTCCGTATTCAATGTGAGCTGGACGCTCAAACGCAGCATCCAGAAGAGGGTCTGCGAGAATATGTTCGGGTCATGCAGGCGCTCTTTCGCTGCCCAGATCCAAGCGTTCCCGAGACCACAAAGGTATCGCGCGTTTTGCGACGGTGCCATCCTCGCATCAGGTCATACCTCATTAGCCGTTCCTTTCCTCCCTCGAGGAGCTTGCAGGCTTCGCTCAGTGAATTGCGGAAACGTTTATTTGGGAGCAGCACTATGCCGTACCACCATCTGCTGACGCTGCCCTCGAACCAGCATGTTCGTGGAAGGAGACAAACTCTAGGACAGTACCGTCGTACTGTCCTCGGCCACGAACTTCCGTGGGGGGCCCGGAGAGCGAACTCGGTTCTCTTGGCCTCATTAGCTGAAAATCCCAGCGGTGACGGGGGCCCCGGACTACTATTTCCCGCCACCAAACTGGTCTACTCCTTCAGATCAGCAACAAAATCATCTGAACGCCGGAGGTCCCTCTCGTGCCGCTTATAGGCCGAAGGTACGGAGAGGGTACATGGAAGATATAAAGCAGGCTTGATTATGCTACAGATGTGGTGTGCGCGGACACTGCAGAAATGAGTGTCCCACGACGCCCTCGACCCGGTGTGTTTCCAACTAGAGAATCGGCATGAGGCCGCGGTGCTTAGCGGCAATTATCACCGATGGCTCTTTCACAGTGGTTAGCCAAAGCAGCCGTAGCGGCCTTAGCCTGAAGTCTGGGGTGACTCGCCGCAGCGCAGCGCTGCGTTGCTATTCCGCACAGAATAGCGTCTGATAAAAGTGCGTGAATGAACGGAAGCCGACTATCAACTTCTATTTTCGCTCTCTAACGCCATGTAATCTGCAAGACGATATATTTGTGATCGCAACACAAAGTCTCTATGACATCCTTTATTTCCACTTCATTTTGCGCCCTCCGGGCGTTCTGCTGCTCTTTCACTGTCTAAGGTACTCAGTGTTCTTCGCTTGTAACAGCCTTTACATTGATATATGCATTTATAATGCCCAATCGCGCAGGATATCAACGCCCTTAGTTAGTAGAATCGAGCGCTGCGCCACAGCCCCAACTTGTAACGGAACAGCGAAATCGCGAGCACAATTTCAGCTGTCGAAATACACTTGGGCTGTTTATGGTGTACGAAAACATCATTTCATGTCTACAAAGACATGAAATACATGTAATACGCGGCGTCATTTTTACGTTAGTAAATAAGCTAAACTAAATAGACAGATACAGCACGTAGCAGTCGCCCATAGTTTTGTGAAGCATAGCCAGCTCAGAGGAATGTTACATGGATGCCTCTTGCGGTAAGGCACCGCATGAGCTTTTTCCTTGCCTGTTCAGCAAGTAGGATGACAACTGGACGCTGCCGGCGGCAAGCTGTCTTTTTGTCTACTTTACTTTCTTCAAATCTATATCACAATTGCTACAATACATTTAAAAAAGTGCAATTAACGTCCCCAATACCTCCTTCACTTCATTATCTAGAGCAATTAAAAGGCTACATAAATTACATCTAAGACATCGGCTCAATGTCGCCGCAAGCGGCATACCGTGTCAAATGCTTCATAATATTCTGAAGCTTCGCTTTTCGATCAAGCTTCAACTATATTTATGATAAGAATAGTATAATTAGTGAACAAAATCTCGAGTAAGTTACAAGTTACACATCAAGATATTTGAGTGAAGGAACGTGTAGGCGCGAGAATCCGTTGCTTATGCACTGTTTGCATTCCACTATGGCCGTAACGATAAGGCCTGTGTTCCGGCTAGGGGTCCGGGTATGTGGCTTCCGAAGCCACCATGAACGGTTGAGAAACCTGAGAGCGTAGGGCCCGACATTTAGGATGACTCTTCTTAAAAAAAAACACTGGATTTACAATATGTACGTAATATATGAAGTTACAGAGACACATTCAAATGTCGACGGACGATGTCTAGTCTTTTCCCGGTTCTTCAAACCGGGCCTCCTCCTCGATTGGTGGTGGCCTATTGCAAGATGGCAAGGAGGCCCGTAGTTCAAATACGGCGCAGTGCCATCGGCGCCGGGGCAGCATGTAACGCACACCGCTGAACTCGCGTCGGCCTCGTTGTTTTCGTTCTCCCTCTTCTCCTCCGAAGCGTGCTGCTTTGCACGGAGATGCCAAGGCAGAGAAAGCCACCCAGACAACGGCTACGCTGTAGCGGCAGGGTTGAAGCAATGCATGGGAGAATGCGTTCACGTGCTGCACGCGGCCACCGCGCATAGCACTTGCACACCTGTACACGTCGTTATCCCTTCTTTGCAGGCCGCGTCACGAACCCCGTGGAAGAACACACCCCCCTCACGCACCAGAGAAAGGCGTGGAACGCGGCTTACAGCGAGTGTACAAATAGACAGAGGGCCACTCATGCTAATTCGACGTTCTGATACTTAGCTGTTTACCTGAAGGGCTGGTAGCCTCTTATATCGCGAAGTCTTGTGTGCTGGAGGCAACGAAGCTGTGCGCGCAGAGTGCGCGTTTGTTGAGATACGAAGCTTCATCTCGGCGTTCATTACGTGCTGCTTTCCATGCTACATTAGTTCACTGGCTGTGGTCAGGCGATCTCGGTTGAAAGGAGGGCAAACGAGAATCTCTGCACATCCTGCATAGCGTCCCAGATTTTTTAGCGATGCACTACTAGTATACTCCAGTATACCTTAGATATACAACCTAGGTGAATTATCTCATCGGAAGCTTAAGGAGCACGTGCAGTGTTGCCGTTTGCTTTCACACTGATGGAGCTTTCTCCCGGATGGCCGAAGCCCTTCACTCAAGATCAGCAGTTCCATAGCCACGAAGGTACTCTCGCGGGCGACCTTCGCTGTTTAGTAAGACTGCGGCGAACACGGGGTCCAGATAGACAATCTGCCAAGAAAATTGATGCCATAAATTATTATTTACTAATTTTTGTACAAAATCACTCATTTTGCATTATTTCTCAGGTTCTCCAGGAATACCGAAAGGCTGCCTCATAGTACCACGGACAAGCCGTTGCGGCTTACCTACACCACGTTGGTACTACAATGCCACCAGCGGGACTTGCCGACCCGTTATGTGGGGAGGATGTGGATACAAAGTAAACATATTTAAATCATCCAGGGAATGCGAGGGAAGATGTGGTCGTAAGTGCAATAAAACCCTGCACGATAGCGAAATGCCTTTTTCAACGCTTATAACATGTGTCTAGTGATGAATATGTCGATGTCTATTGCACACTTGAGAATAAACGGTACCCTTTATCAGGCGCAATGTAGTTGCATTTACGTAAAGAAATACAGGAGCACTTTAGCGATAATTGTAATTGAACAAGCAATACGGCACTGTAGCGACCTCTAGCTCCTCTGTTTACTTGAAGATTGTATACATTGCACGTATAATGCCAGCTCTATTCCCTCCCAAAAAAAGAAAACAACAAAACCAACACACAGAAAAAGCGCGGCCAAAATTCAGATTTATTGTGGTGCAAAGCATTCCGCGAACTGCTACAGGACGAGACGCTATTGACGCCCGCGATGATAAATAATGACCTGATGAAATCATTAAATATTTGGGTTTATCTAGCAAAGTGTGGCATCATTGAAATGAACTAGGATAAATATATTAAAAATATTTTTATTAAAGTAATGTTTCAAGACTATGCAAAGTGAGAACAATTGCCCATCGGGCCAAATTCATTTCTAAAATGAGCTATGAAATCGAAGATATTGCATCGAATTATTTTATGCTAGTTCATCAATTTGTAAGAGAAGAATGGGGAAAATTTCACTTCAAACTACACATTTAAAAAGTCATCAAGGTCTGCGTAAACCGAAGTGCAGCTAAATCTTGTTTTGAGAAAAATGTGAACAGATGTTTTAAATATGAAAGATGCCAGAAACATCGCACAAAGCCCTAAACTGCACCAGGTTCATAGCTTGGGCCATCGTGAAAGGCATTACAGTGTCCTTTTGATCGTCTGGCTGCTGAGATTTTCTTCTAGCCCGTTTTGCCCCGTCAGTATAAATGCATAGATCAATGTTTCCGCACCTGCTTGTTCTTTCCCTAAGTGGCGACTGGCGTACACTAGTCAGAGATGTAGTAGGTGCAGATGTAGATCCTGTACTGCTGGCTCACACCCACTCAGGGGGATTGGCCAAGAATCGGGTAGGTTAGAAAAAAATTATTTAAAAACTAGTAATGAGAATAATTGCCTATTTTGTATAACAAAAAGATTTTTTACAAGTTATTTTATGAGAATAATAATTTAAAATAAAGGAAAAAGCATCATTAGCACACAGTACGTTGAAGTGCACATGATCGAGCCCACAATAACTGCACGAAATTGTATGAGTATGTCCCTCGTTGACAGCGTTCCTCAAGCTTCAGTGATGGATTCATGTAGTCGGAGCATGCCGTCACTGAAATATGGGGATGAAATACCAATCTCAAATATTATGTTCCCTTTTAGCGACTCTACCCTATATAACATCGTCATGTTAGGGACAATTTTAATACACAGGTATTTTCAGGTGCTTTCCATTTAAACAGATTACATCACACGCAACCTTAGTAATTGTGGAAGAAAATTTGAACTTTCCCTTTGTTTTTCTAGGCAACTTTCTTAGAGAAAGTTTGGTGCCGAAAGAATTTTTGCAGTAGGGAAAATGATAAATGTAGTTACAATGACAAACTCTATAGAGTGAATGTGTAAGATGCTTTGCGGCCATAATTTGCGCATTACTGAATAGCTACCTGCCCTCTCACAGGTGCTTATCGACCGCACGCTGACCGTTGCCTTGAGGTTCCACAAAAACAAAACTGCAGCAACAGCAAGGCTTCAGTCTTGATGTGGAGCTTTCAGATGAATACAATGACCTGCACTGCTACGTATTATAACGGCTGCGATGGAAACAAGAATCTCTACAGGACCTGTAAGGTGTGCTATACGGAATGCTTGCGTAAGTGAATAGGCTTAGTCGGGACGATGAAATTACATTATTTTATGTGCAGTGTTAAAATATTCTCTTAAATCGAGTGACCGTTATGTTTCATTGTATAACTGCATTATTCAGAAAAGCCACTCTCATAGTGCTTGTACAGGAACCGCAGCTATGCTGTCTTCGAGTGATTTAAGTTTAAAAGAGGTTTTCACAGAAATGCGGTGAGGGGCATCACGCAGTGAAGTATTCCAAGTCAGTGATTCAGCTTGCAGTTTGCATGTGTGATGCAGCTTGGAGTGCCATAAATACCATAAGATTCAGGTTGGAGTACCATAAATGACATAAGATTCAAGAAATACTATAAATTTGTTTTGAAAATTACATGTGTTAATAACTTACGAAAAATTTGTAGATCACAATAATAAAAGCCTCTTTCCTGCTTCTATAACCGTACTCTTAACCTTCCAGAAGTTATCAAGCAAAACACACGTAGCTTTACATCATCATTTTAGTGCTCATGCACGAAAAAATAATATCGACTCGGTATCGACTACGCATATTTGTTAACTTTTTCTTTTTCTTGACAATTTCATTTGCCGAATTGCAGATTATGTGGGAAAAACGTGGGACTTATACACTCAGGCCGATGTTACGAAACGCGAACAGCAAAAAGTTGACTAATAAAAACAGCCGGTTCTACTTATCATTCCTATCACTGAACGTCATTCTTGAAGTATTTAAATGAAGTGTGTTTTCTTTCACCTAGTGAGAGTGCAGTGTAACGCGAAGATACCTGTACCATTTTCACATACTTCGAGGGCTCTGCCACAAAGTTACGTCGTTCTTGCCCCATTAACCATCATTCAGGTTGCTTTTGTGGATATAGCGTCGCAAAGTGACTCACGACAGGGGAAGTGTTGTAGTATAGGGCAATATATAATTTCGACTACCTGGAATTCTTTAACATGCTTTGAAATTGTACTGTACGCAGGCCTCCAGCCGAGATCGAACCCGCGGCTTTTTGGTCAGTAGCCGAGCGCCTTAATCATTGCGCCACCACTATGGGCCAAAAAACAATCGTCCGTTCAGGCTGCCTGTTTTCATTAGTCTTATTTCCTTAAGATCACGATAGTTTAAGGAAACCTCAGCAGTCCGGTACTTACAGGATTCAGTGCTGTACAGCTTGACAAGCATCAACTTTAAAACTTAAATTTTGCTTTTGAAATTATCACGGTTCTTGCATTTATTTTGTGCCTGAATGCCTATCTTGTATGACAGAACGTAGATGCACCCGGCTAAACCTTCGATGCATTTTTACTGCAGTAACTTATAAATACGCGAGAATGGGCAGAACGAAATATTTAGGCAGTCGCGTAGATGCTTGAGTTAACTCTAATTTCGAAAGTTGTGATACTAAAATAACCAACAACATCATCTGTAGCCTCATTCGCGTTTATTCCACGTGTGTGGTTCTTTTCTTTATTTATTTGCGACAAAGACTTGCCCTTAAGGCATAATATTTGTTGTGTATATTAGTGTTAAATGTGCGCCGTTAGGCCGGTGTTGTGTATCAAGTGAATAAGCGTCTTGTGGAATGTGTTGTCATGTATCCATCGGTCATAACTGTCTGCGTCACTGCAGCGAAGGCCAGCTTGCAGGAGATGACGGAAGCGTTCCGACTGTAACCCTTGGCATGTCTATATAATGTGGTATACATCTGCTTGCATCACCGGAACAGAACAGTACGGGCATGTATCACCCTCTGGTAAATTCGACCAGTTTCATGTTGAGATAACAGCTGGTGTAAGGGCCACCCCTGTCCGAAGCCTCCTAAGCACGACTTCCTCCGCCCTAGTAAGGTGAAGGGGGAGAGAACAGACACACGGTGGGATAAGAGCGCGTGTATCCTACCGGAGAACATTTTTAAGGACAAGGAGTGTATTTGCGTTGAGATAACAGTAACCGCCGGGAAAAGTGCTTGCTCAAAACGAACCTGCTCTTTTTCTTTCTATAACTGGAAGTAAAATGCTTGCTACACGCTGTATTGACGACAAGCTATCAAGAATACTCATTCCCAGTAGTGTTCCAAATGTAGCGAAAATTAGGCAAGCTGACAGTGACTGATCTTAAAGAAAATTCAAAAAACACATAAAAATTCAAATGAGGGGGAGTGAAAGCAGACTGTTCAGGCCCGGTTCACATCTGACCTCCTATGAGACAAATCAGCAAAGAAACCATCCAGAAATCCGCTCGCTTTGCCGCTTAAGCACGCGGAAAACCAAGCTACGAGCTCCGTCGTCTTGGGCCATTTCGTTTTAAGGGGGACTTCACAATATTCTGTCGCACCTTCAAGATGACGGTCAACGGTCCAGCGTTTATTCTCACCAACGCAACCACAAATTACACCATGCCACGCCACAAGGGGCACAGCCGCAACAAGGACGCTTTTCCCAAGGACCAAACTTGGATGTTACTTTCCACTAGTTCCCGCCCGGAAGACTTGCAGCAGAAGTGCGTTGGCATGTCTCAACATGCCAAGGCCAGGCGAACTTGCAGTGCCAGGCGAATCGTTTATCGTGGCTACAACGGCGTCACTTATTTATCTTTTTCAAGAAAAGAAATATTACAGAAGGAAAGGCAGCAAGGTTAACGACTTTAGGAAAACCGGTTTCCTACCCTACAAATGGGAACAGGGTGGGGGAGATTTAAAGAATGAGAGGAAAGAGAGAGAGAAAGATAGCCTATGACACAGCACACACAGAGTCAGTCACAGTCTGTCACTATTGCGTAGTACGCGACATTTCTGTCACAGCCGCTTGTCCAAGTTCGATTCCCTTAAAGACCTCAGCAGTACGTGCCTTCGTCGCCTTCGGCTGCGATGTCTTCTGTTGACAACATGCAAGAATTGTTTCAACAGACATATGTTTACTGTCAAGGTGCTCTAGCGCACCTCCAAACACATCAGGCTGAAAAGGCGAAGTGTATCATTACTGTGTCTTTTACATACATTGCTGACATTCAGCACAAAAAAAAGACGGCAGATCCCACGCATTGTGGGAATCGATGTAATGCGAAGCAGCCAGCAAAGAGCTGCATACATCGTCTTGTATGTCATTGAGGAAAATGCGTGCCATGGTTTTCATGTTAACTCCTATTATTTATGTTCGTCACACAGTAACGTCACGTAATACCAACTTCGGAGATCTAGCTAACGAAACGGCCGCCAGCGCACCATGAGCGTGGCACGTAAGTCATGCTGTACATGACATGCGTGTCATGATTTTCATGTTAACTCGTGTTATTTATGTTCGTTACACAGTCACGTCGCAAGATACCAATTTTGGTGTATATCAAGCTAGCGAAACGGCCGCCAGCGCGCCATGAGCGTGGCACGTAAGTCATGCTGTACATGACATGCGTGTCATGATTTTCATGTTAACTCGTGTTTTGTGTTCATCACACAGTCATGTCGCAAGATGCCAATTTTGGTGTATATCAAGCTAGCGAAACGGCCGCCAGCGCACCATGAGCGTGGCATGTAAATCATGCTGTACATGACATACGTGTCACGATTTTCATGTTATGACTTGTCATTTATGTTAGTCATACAGTCATGTTACGCCATACCAATTTTGGTGTACATTCCATTAACCAAGCGACCAGGAGAGCACAAAGTCGTAGCCGGCGAGATAGATAGATAGATAGATAGATAGATAGATAGATAGATAGATAGATAGATAGATAGATAGATAGATAGATAGATAGATAGATAGATAGATAGATAGATAGATAGATAGATAGATAGATAGATAGATAGATAGATAGATAGATAGATAGATACGCTCAAAGTCGCAGAAGTTCGCCAAGAAATGCCTCGCATTTAAAAGATGGAAAACATGTCACAGCTCATTCCTTTAGCATGAGAGCTTGCCTAAGTCCAACAAAACGCTGGTGTACGGAACCCCGGCCGATGGCACTAGCGAAGCGACATTCGTGCTTTCTAAGGCTTCATCGCAGACTATGCTATGTGAACACAATACTTACAAAGAGATGTGCCGTCGGCTGAGACCCCGCAAAGATACGGATTATGCAACCGCGGGCGACCACGCTCAATTGCTCAGAGTACGCATTTCCTACCAGATCCTTGCTACACCAGCGAGATGGCGCGAAGGACGCGAGGGGCGCGCTATGAAGGTCTTCGCCCCGCTCGTTGCGATGCGCGCGTACCTCCGGCCTCGCCAGGTGTACTTTGCCCTACAGGGCGCGGTCGCCTGCGTGCGTGCTTTGCAGTCTTGTATGTCTTTCACCGCGATGACCGCGCTGAAGTTACAGAGCGCACGAAGGTCAAGTCGCTCGCTCCAGCGGCCACGTTTGCGAAAAGAGTGCGCTGTTCAAATAGAAAGAAGTCACAACTGTGACAGTTATTTGTTCGCGCTCGTCCTGTGTATACCTGTGCGCTCGATTCATACCTCCTTGTTTTTGTTTGTGCAGCGCGCTTTAAGTGTCATGCTGTTACACTTGTTAGTTTGCGCTCGTCCTGTGTGCGCTCTTTTCGTGCGTCCTTTGCGCTTGAGCTACGCGCTGGAAATTTCGAGCTGTTTTGCGTTCTTCTCCTTACATTCTTATTTGTTGCAGTCGCATTCATTGTTTCGCCACTGCGGCAAGGGTGACTTTTTATTGGTTTTAGTTCATACATAACAGGATGGTGACGGCAAGACTGCACCTGGAATGTCCATGTATTTGTTATTGCAACAAAGCGATGCCAGCTGGCTGGCAATCGCTCCTCCTGATAACCAAAGAGTAAGTAGGCTAATCTGGTGAAAGTGGCGGCGGACTCGGAAGTATAATTGTGAACATTTCGAAGAAGCATGGGAAGGAATTTTCATATACTTTGGCTTTTTCACTTTCCGGGCGCTCCAAAGAGTGAACGTAGCCTTCATGTTGTCTTCATGTTGTTTGTCTCATGTTTGGTGTTTCATGTTTCGTTTCTGATGTCTTGTATCTTCATCTTATTTCTCGTTTGTAAGCGTTTTGTCAGGCTGCTTAGAACAAAATAGAATAAACTGCAATGCTGACCACTGAAATTATTTCTTGCGTTTTTTTTCAAAGAGCTCTAGAGCTTCAGTGCAAGCCACTCTAATTTCCCTACGCACATCAAAACTAGGTAGCTCTAAACTATACACCTTCACAATAGACGGAGTTTATTTTTCTAAAGTTTTCTTTAGGAAACTTTTTTCAAGAATAAAACGGCTCCAGAAGCTCAAGCAATATGTAAGAGCCTTCGTTCTTCACAGCGACTATAACTATGTCGTTCATTCTTTCTGCATTGCAGTTCACACGCTGAAATTACCATACTGCCCCGATAATCCACCAAGAAGGCAACCCAGCCCACAACGACCGGCAGAAGTTATACAGAAAAGACCAAAGCTTTAAAAGCCAATAAATTCTTTCGCACTGTTACTCCTTACTGCTGAATAAACTGCAGCCTAAAAGTGGCCATATGTAAGCATGGTAACTTGAACTGCTTTAATGAACCGGAAAGAGCTGGCTGCCTAATAAAAGTGGATAATGAAAAGTAGTTCGTGGGAAAATTTTTCAAAGAATTAAAACTTGTCGAATAATGTATGCCACTGGAGCCAAAGTTCTAGCACGAGTGTTTGTCTTTCTTGGATAATCAACTCCTTTCCCTACTAGCGTTGTGCGAAGGCATAGGTCGCTCTCCCATGCTGTCATTGGAGAACATGGCAGCAGGAGAATGAGCTTGTGCGTAGAAAATGACAAACTTGAAATCTGAGCTAAACATAAAGAAACACGAGAAGAAATTTCCAAAGGGAGGTATGGGAAGTACCAAGCGCAATGGTAAAAGGAAGGAGTAGTCTATAGCCCCCGATCACTGGCTCTTAGTTCTGCTCGTACTTTCCCACAGCTATTGCCTTAGTGGCGACGCATCCTTCCAGACATGCCCGTCCTCTTCATGTTCGCGTCTAAGAAAACCTCAGCAATACAAAGAGCAGTACTTTTTTCGTCCAACACTTACAACTTAGAACTACACGATCAGATGCATCACACTAGAATAACTCCTAAGTGTGAAATCTCACACCGTAAAACTGAGTACGGCATAAAATTTTACAGAGTTAATCTCGTCGAAGTGCTTTATGACTACCTGAAATGCGAAATTGTCAAGGCAAAAATTTACACAGGTAGCCATGTTTGGACAACTCACTGCGTATCTGACATTAATAAATATTTATTTAGTAAAAGTGCAACATGCTACCGCAGATGTATGTCAACAGCATTTTGTTTTTTATGTATTTGTAGCGTATGTTTTAGTCCATAATTCTAAGTTTCGCAGCGCAAAGAGCGAGGACCACATTGAAAGACACACTAGTGCTTTGTGTGTCTTTCAGTGTCGTCCTCGTTCCTTGCGCTGCGAAACATGAACTAGCCCAATGCTGTACTTTAATGGTTTTGGTGTTTATCACCTCTGTTGTCTGTTGATGCCGTGTCATATCGCGCAAAGGATCATGTGCGCCTACGTAGGAGAACGAGGTCGTCCATCGGGAAATGCAGGAGCGCGTCATCGTCGAATATTGTGAGCGAAATGTGGGGCAACGCCGTGGTGTGAATGGCTGGCCGAACACCGGTCGCTGAGCCATGCTCGTGTCGTTTGTGTACAAGAACTGATTATATGTTGCCATGATCTGGCGCGGCCTCGTATAGACACTGTAATAATTAACGTAATGAACTTAGTCCCAGTGTGTGTCTTTAAGAACGTATATTTCGTATCGCAAAGCACTCCTGGCAGAATTTCAATAAACGTGTGCACGTAGAAGACTACTCTCTATGCACACTTTTTGCGTTGGCGTCCTGAAGTGGTTTGTGAGGGAATCGAGAGGGGACTAATCCAAGTTGTGACTAAGCTGAGTGTTCTGCACAGACCTCACGAAGTTTGAAAGCTGCTTTTTGAGGCGTGCATTTTTCTCGCCGTGCAGTGACACGACTGAGTTCAGCCATTGTCCAGGTGGACAGTTTTGTTTGTGTGTTTTGCAATGTGACTCAGAACAATGCTATTTTGGGCAATCCTTTCTTTTGTGACGTTTTTAGATACAATGATCTCTTGTGAAAAAAGGCTAACCGGCAGGTGTACTCGTGATGCTGCATCTACTTTCTTGCGAAGCTCTCTACATGTATGAAATATTTTTCGGAATTTTTGTCCTTTGCTTACGAAGGGCCTACCGTGTGTGCCGAAAAAGTAGCGCGCACTGAGATGGTGATGTCCGTGCGGTGCGACATTCCGTTCTTCATTGTAAAGCTGCGCCTCATAGCCTGATATATATATATATATATATATATATATATATATATATATATATATATATATATATATATAGATAGAGAGATATATATAACAGGGTCTTTGACGCACAAGTGGAAAGAAGCTTTTTTGGACGCATGGGCCACGGGCCGGGCCCGAGGCCGAAACGTCTATAAAAGGTTCTTTTCATTGTCACGTCAAGCACCCTGTTTTTCTACACGAAAGTGTTTTATGCCGGGGTCCACCAAGTACATCCGTCACGGATA
The DNA here is from genome assembly GCF_013339695.2 of Rhipicephalus sanguineus. Taxonomy (NCBI): domain Eukaryota; kingdom Metazoa; phylum Arthropoda; class Arachnida; order Ixodida; family Ixodidae; genus Rhipicephalus; species Rhipicephalus sanguineus. Next base: position 18,582,435 of record NC_051186.1, read on the forward strand.
TGACGTTGATAAAATGGACGCCAACGGGTGAGAAAGAAAAAAAAGATCCCCACTGGAAATCGAACGCGCGACTTTGCGGCCGCGATGGCAAGCGCCCGACGCCCTACCAACATAGCTAACTCGGCAGCTGCTGGACACGGCGCGAACGCGCCTTCTGTTTTTGACACATTCTCTTTCTCACGGTGCTCTCTGTTGGCGGTGTAGGTAGGCGGGGCGGAGCGGGGCGGTGCCACCGTCTGTGAGAGGGGAAAAGAAGTAATGCTTCACGATCGACACTTACTAGCGCTTACTCCAAGATTGCGCGTGATATCGGAGGTCATGGTTAAAACGTCTCGATACCAGCGAGGTACACTGGCCGCGCTGGCGTCACCGAGGCACCCTTGACGCAGTTCGTTCTTTGCCTTTCGCTTCGTGTTAGCGTGCTTCTGCTCATCGGAGTAGTGTAGCTTCCACATGCACCAATGGGATTTCTCCGCCACCGACTGCTTCGATTGCGAGAGCACGGACTAGCAAAACTGCTGCAATACGCGTTGCAGAAAGGAGGCGATTTCGACGGGCGAATGTCGTGCCTTGGTGGAGCGAGACCAGAGCCTGCGAGACAGAGGCCAGCGAGATGCACGCATTTGCGGCTCAGGCTACAAACCTTCTACCTGCCGTGTTGCTGAAGCGCAGTGTGTGGTAGTGTATGCATGAGCGCAGACGTCAGTCACCCATTGCTAGAAAGCGCACACCGTGCCGTTTCTCTCCTTAATTGACGACGCTTTGAAGAAGCGCATACCGGGTACCAGTGTTGATTATGAGCTTGTTGATATCATCCTTACGCGGGATTCACGATTCGGTGTGTCCAAATATATGTTCACAACGTCAGCTACCAAAACTGTTTAATCATGATCATGGGCGTTAATCGTCGCGATAGAGACATGCCTGTCAACATTGGTGCATCCACGTCAAACGGTGCTATAGCGGCCAAACACGAATAGACATTGTACAAGCTCTCATGTATCACTACACAATAAGCACTACTTCTGTGAAGACACGTTTCCTTTTCGTGTTCTACCGATTCCTATGACAGAGGGATCAGCCATGTTTTTTTCTATTACGCCCGGATCCGGCGACACCTTGTCCTCGAAAAATATATATATATATATATTATATATATTATATATATATATATATATATATATATATATATATATATATATATATATATATATATATATATATATATAGTCAGTGTAGTGTAGCAGTGTAGATAATGGTTCAATGGGCCAGGTCTTTTCGAGTAATGTGTATAAGACAACAGAGGCGTTGTCAACAGTGACATAAATATTTCATTCCAAGCAGTTCGGGAGCGATCCTCCCTTCGTCAGCCGATCAGTTAGACAAGCGTCGCAGTTCGAACTTGCTTCTTGTTGCGTCCCTCTCACCTTCAAAAATATTTCAGAGAGAGCGAGAAAAACATGAAAAACGAAAGAAAGGAAAAAATTTCACCATGTCCCACTTAAGGGAACCATGTGGGGATGCGAAGCAGCGCATTGGTCAACTTAAAGTTCCGTTGATCACGGGCACCTTGCCCGATGTTAACGCGTCCTTGCAATTGGAGCAGGCCAATGAATTCACTGTAGTTGCTGTTGCTGTTACACGTCTCAAACTCTTGTTGGAGCACGCCACGCGGCTTCATCGCGCGTCTGCAGAATCTAGTTCCCCGACGCTATCACGTGATTGCTGAGAGAATGTAAGGGGGAGAGGCTACAGCGTCTTACCAAGCCCCTTACACAGGCCCGAACTGCGCTAGCGCGTGCCAGCACACATTGTTTTGTCCTGCGTTACGCCAAGCTAGGACAGCATACGGCAGCCCGGGCCCCTACAGTGCTCTGCACGTGCCATCATCAAGGCGGTCGATGAACAAGAGGAAGAAGACTTCTCCTTGGCGCGAGCGCGCGCACAGATGGCTATGCTAAGTGATAGGAAGCGGACGGTCGCCAATGGAACTACGGAGAAAGCCCTGCTTCGCATCTAAAAAGAGACAGAAAAAAAAACGACTAACCCAGAAAAAACGAAAAAAAGAGAAAAGCAGAGAAAAAACGAAAGTAAACTATGCACGACCGAAACTTTTTAAAAGTCAGCATCTGCTTATGATGTCGTGTTTGCTGGTTCTCGTCGAGCGCCGGGCCCCACAATATTGTCGCCGCGGCGGGCAGGATGGGCCCCCACGTCTGCAGTGTCCTTTTCTTTTTTATTTATGTATCTCTTGTTTAATTCTTTCTTTCCTTCTTTCTCTTTCTTTTCACCGCTCGTGCATTGGGAGTGCTTACACTCCCCTACCATTTTAAGGCTATTTACGAGGAACGGGCGGAGATGAAAGGCTAAAAGCCGATCCATTGAGGGGACACTCTTCCCTCATGTGCGGCGGCGCAGGGTTGTCCCGCCTAGAGTCAATGTATATGCTACCTTTAGGTAGCACAGTAGCGCATAGGTCCGGCTAGCAACCACACTTATGCGGTGAAGTCGCACTCCATTTTTGCAGGCGACATGCCTACCGCGTCGCCGATAAACATGTCTGGCGTGTCGAAGGCCGGCGATAAACATTGGCTGTCGATGACTAGTGTTAATTGAGTGAGCTGCAGCGGCGGCGTCGAGAAATACAAAAATTGGCCCGAGCGTCAGCTTCTCCGCAATGCATGGTTGCTAGCGGCGTAGGAAAACAGATGCGCAACTTTGCTACCTAAAGGTAGCATATAAAGTAACTCTAGTCCCGCCCGCCGCGGCGATGATTTTGTGTGGCCCGGCGCAACTCCGTTGTTCAAGCTGGGGACTTCGCCTTTGCTTTAAGGAGGAGGAGGAAAAGAAAAGCAGAAGGACAGGGAGGTTAGCCTGACCCCATACTAGTAGGCCACCCAGTGATGAACATTTGCTTCAAATTTCGCAGTCCGCTGTGTAGCTTGATCTTCTGGGTGAATGGATTCACCCTGTAGACCTCGAAATGGTGCTCTAGTGGTTTATGGTGCTCGACTGCTGACCCGAATGTAGCAAGGTTGATTCCCAGTCGTGGTAGCCGCATTTCGATGGAGGCGAAATGATTGGGGCTCGGTGTACATATATTTAGTTGCACGTTCAAAAACATCAGATGGTCAAAAATTCGGGAGTCCTCGACTACGGCGTCCCTGATAATCGTATCACAGTTTTCTGACGTAAAACACCAATAATTATTATTATACAGATTGTGCCTGTAGCTTCCACTGAAGTGCGTGCCCAGACGGTCCTGCGGCGCTGTTCATGCCGAGAGTGAGCAGTGAGTGATCAAGTGCCGGTGCAGCAGCAGTTGAAGTTACACCTGGTCAGCTCATACTACAGTGGCGATGCTCTGGGCGAGCGCAGCTGCGGCACCTCTCCGCAGCGATCACGTGGCGTGATGTCACGTCTGCAGTATTTGCTGTAAGGCAGCTCGCGCTCCGGCGGCTCATGGCCTTGCGACGCGATAAATGGCCCTGGGACGCATAAAGTAGTGGCGCTTTCGCTCTAATAATATGCGGCATTTGTTAGAGAAACTGATAAGGAAGTCTAGCCCGCAATGAAAGTGCAAGCGCATGGGAAGTATCTGCAAGGTGTAATAAAATCATAAGCCGAGTATATCGCAGGCAAATAAAATTTCAGTACAATGTGATGAATCTTTAAAGACGCATTGCGAGTGAGCGACATAGCACACCTAAAGTGAGACCGTAGTGCAACAAACACGAGCCCGCCGCAAGCCATCGCGTTTCCTTCTGCATGCAGGACATTCGCCAGCAAGTGAAAGAGTTGTTTTAAGGTTACTTATATCAGAGAGAATACCACACTCGTTTCTCTTCCAATGCCACTGTGAAATCATATAGACCTACTATGTTACCGTCTTCATGCTCATCACTTGCAGGGGTTGACGATGAAGCGCTGTGCTGTATTACGATGAAGTCCTGTATTACGTAGGTGAGGTTAAACGAAAATGGCACATCATGGTGTCACAGCGCGAAAAAAACGGATGGCAACACAAAAGAAGAGAAGAAAGCACAAACGCAGTGTTCCTGTCCACTTTTTGCGGTCACACAACGAACCAGTACCAAGTTGCCCAACTCAGCACGCTTCTGCAAATAGCACCGCCACAAGATCAATTATTTATTTTATATATATAAGGCGCGTCAGCATTTTCTTACTTTTATTATGTCAACAGGTTTGTAGATGTACCACGAACAGAGGGGATGATTCGTCCCGTTCGCTAGTGAAATTAGAAGCAACCTTTTCAATCCCTCCTTTGACATGTTATTACTGAAATGAGGGTCTAACATCACGTTCCGATGGCGAGGGCTATGCCCAGTTCTTCCGTTGTGCCTGCGTCCTTGGCACGTGTGGACGTTCCTCTCCGTTCTCCAACGTTCTCCGCCGTTCTCACCGACAAGTTTCTCCTCAAATTGGTCGTCTGTACTGTACCCCACTGCATCCGTATACCTCATGTTTTCTTTGCTCTTGATGCGTACCAGCATTTGCTTGACCAATCGTACCCTCGCCTATCGTCTTCCCTTGTCGTACTCAGGATGCACGTTTATGCGTGTTTTACTTATGTGTGGCTTCTCTTTGAATTTGTGCGGGATACGCTGAGGTAGACGATCCTTCATCCTCGTCTTGGCATGCTGGATCTTAGAGCAGGGCCATTCCTGCGTTTTTAAGTGTTGGCTATTCCAGCTGGCTGGAATTCTGCGCTTCCAATAGCTCTTCTGATATGTGTTCCGCTCCCATTTTGATTAAGTTGCCTGGGAACTTAAAGAACGAGAATCCTATAGCAATATTGTAGGTTTTTCTGATGGTAGTGCGTGTTGATTTTAATCCGTTGAGCGTTCTTCACGTCTTATGTATGCTCTATCGTGTGTGATAATGCTCGTCATCAGTGCTTCTATCATACTCGTGCATTCTCCTTATTTGAGTCTGTGACTTCCATTGATCACCGTTTTGATCAGGTGGGTTCTTTGTTCCTCTGTGAATATTTCCCAGCTCTGGTTCCCCGGCCCCATACTTTTAAATTAGAAGTCGAATGAAGAAAAGTGTGGAAACCTAAGAGCATACTTCGTGAAAATTAAGCGCAATGGACGGGACAAAACAAGGAGCACACAGCACACGTCATGTGCGCTCCTTGTTTTGTCCCGTCCATTGCGCTTAATTTTCACTAAGGCATATATGTCCACTGGTGAAGCGTGAGAAATCGCCGTAGGCCGCTGTAGCCAAGGCTCCAGTGCCGTGCAAAACGGCAGGACAGATGGACTCAAAACAATGTAGTTAGCAGTTGCTGATCTACGACTTCATGCAAGGCAAGGCAGCAGTGAGAAGTTTGTTCTGTCCGGAGCGAAGCGTGACGACCACGTGCTCTCGCTGCCAGGTACAAGTCCAAGTATTTCCCGGCGAACAGTCAAGGCATACTGCCAAAGCAGCCATATTTACAGCAGAATGTCTCGGCGCGCGACTTCGGTTCGACACGTTATGGCGTTCGGATTACGTTTATCGCAAGAAGAAGCAACGAGTTAACAAAGAACACGCCAAGCCCAGAGCCAAATCCTTAAAGCCCTCGTAAAGCACCACCGGAACTTTGTAGGGCGAAACACGGTTATCAACGGTTGTAATCTTCGGTCACAAGGGCACAGCCTCTTCACAAGTCTTGGAAATGTCAACACAGCACCAATGTTCACAACGCACATCGTTTCACTCCCGAACACTACATTTTCCTGGACTGCTCACACGAAATTAGAAGCGCACAGGCTAACCAGTGGCGAAGCAAGAACCAAATACAGAGCGTAGTTAGCACCGGATCTGGTATTGGCTGCGCTTGTCGGCTTCTTGTGCGCTTTCATACCACCAAAAACCTCAATATTTACAGCAGAGTTGTTATGGTCGAGTTTTGCCGTCTCTCATACATAAATAATGATCATCATGAACCAGAACTTCTTCTTCCTCTTTTGCTTCGCTCTCAGAACACGTGCGCCGACTTCTGCGGCGTGAGATGCAATAACTCTGATGGGCGAAAGAACGAGCACAGAGAGAGAAAAATAAAGAGAGAACGAAAGCGGGAGCGAAGAAAAATGCGGGCAGCTCGCACTACGTCGCGCAAAGCTTGGCACAGCAAAGCACGAGCCCGTCGTCGCTCGTAGTGTCGACCAACACGTCTAGCTTCGAGATGCGCGGCTTCCCCCTCGGGAGTACGCAGCCAGGCTACGCACAATAGAACTAAGGCAGAGATAACATACCTGGATGCGCACATCTAAGGTTTTCGGTTGTGTTTGAGGTAAACATGTGGTTTGGGTTGCCTATATATTTTCGTCTTTCTAATAAAAGTTCAGTTGTTAGTATGCGCTTGTGCTGTAGCCTTCTTCGTCTAGTCTTACGTCTTTTCGCGCTAATTGCTTTCATCATAGAACGGAGGTTGCGAGCAATGTTTCCGTCGGTGGGCGGGGCTTAGCACCTGCACATGCGCGGCTTCGACGGGTGCGGCGGTATTTGGTCGCTAGAATACGTGATGATTGCTTCCTCTTTTTTTCTAGCTTTTTGCTCTCTTTCGTTAATGTTCTATTTGTCTCTCTGTGGTTTTTATTTCTGCATTTCTTTCTGTATAAGTATCTCTTTCTCATTCTTCCGTTACTACGCTTTGCCCTCTCCCCTCCTCATTTCCATCCTCCTCAACATCACATTTATTCTCCTCACGCTCACTTTCATTCCCCACCCTTTGCTACACTAAACTATACAAGGCTATACTATGCTCTGCTAGCGTGCTTGGGTAGCCGAGTGGTTAGGACGCTCGCCTTGGGATCGAGGGTACGCCACTTCGAATGCCGCGTCGTGAACAATTTTTTCCGACAGAAATATTTCGCTTTCTCCTTTATATCTTTCTTTCTGTCTCCCTGTTTGCTTCTCTCTTTCTGTTTTTCTCTCTTTCTGTCTTTCTCTCTATCTCTCTCTGTTCTCCTTCTCAAGGTTATTACAGGCCACGCCGTACCGGTGAATAGTGGCATCTCCCCAATTCTACAGTAAATACCCGTTTATGATGATGATGGCTGTCGGAAATGAGACAGAGAGGAATAGATAGAAATGACGGGAAGAAATACAGAAAAGGATAAAAACACAGATAAACAAACAGACAGGTATAGACAGGGACCGCAGAGTGAAAAGGAAAATAAATAAAGGGAGGAGGCATAGCTATGTATAGTGTGGTATGAGAAGGTAAAAGCCTAGACAAGCCACGGCCATATAGGTGCCCACCAGCTCTGCTGTTACCCAGCCTTGCGCGACTCATTACTAGCTGAGGTAATTTTTGGTACACAGGTCAGCCTACAGGCTTCCAGATATTTCTGTGTTGTCTCAGCCACTTCTTGCAGGGCATCTCGCTGTTGACCTATGGACCTAATGGTAGTCTAGATGTTGAAGGAGTCAGGATATATTGCATGCCCAATCCTTCCTGTTTGTCTGGGTTCCTTTGGTAGAGAGCTGATCGGCTGTTGAATGACACTACCCAAATTACGAAGCCTTCTGGCGTGCCCTTTTGCGGAATTTTGATATTCTGAGAGCGTAAGCTGGCTATTCCCGCTGTCGTTATCCTTTCTTTCAGAAAGCTCTCATGTAACCGTAAACCTTTTCTTTGCGTTTATAGATATGAAGGTACTGCAGTATGGCTTTATTCGCATGCTGTAAAAAGCCCCTTTCAGGTCTAGTGCGAGGATGGCCCTCTTGCAGTGTGTGTTCAGTTTGTCCCTGAATATTTTTTATATTAAGTAACATGTGTCGACAAGTGGGCTCCGAATCAGAAAATGGTCTTTGTGACCTCTCGGCTTTTTTCGAGTTGTTTAGTTATGCAGTTGTTCAACATACACTCAAGACATTTCCAGCTAACGATGTGAGGGTCACAGGTCGCAAGTACCTTGAAGGTTAATGTTTAGAAATCATAGTTACTTCCGCAAGTTTCCGCTTCGATTGTACTTTACCTTACTCCCACCAGTCGTTGATATAATTTAAGAGTCCTACTTCAGAGGATGCGTATAGGCTCCGGGGATTTATTGTTGTTCATTCTGTTGCAGAAAAGCGCCGTGTTGCGGGTGAGATTGTTCAGTGTCCTCTCTATCTGTGCAAAGGCGAAGGGTTCATCAAGTTCAATGTTTTGGTTGCCATGGTACTCGTCAAAATGCCAATGCAATCATGTTACGGTCCGAACCAAGGCAACCCTTCATTTCTTTATCAATGTCATCCCATTTCTCCGAGCGGTTGCCTAGGGTCTCTGCACTTTCTGTTTTTCTGCGCTCACAGTTTGCTTTTTTTATACTGGAAGGTCTTGATTACCTCTTGGTGGGCTTGGTACTTAGAGTTCCGTTAAAGGGACACTAAAAAAACAATTTTTCATATTAGTAAATTATAGTTTCACAATATCAGAAACACCACTTCATCACGAGAGGCCGTTTGGTGAGCGAGAAAATGCGCGAAAAGAGAATGCGGAAAGTGACGCCTCCTTCAAATTCGCGCACCAAACGCAGTCACGTGATAGATTTTGACGGCGTCTACTAGGCCATGCGTAGTACCTAGCCTGTAAACATGATTTCGTCTTCTGAGGAGGTAATAGACTTGACATATCAAGTTTCAGGAAATGTCACTGAGCCGTTGTCGCCAAAATACGAAAAGTACACGTTGAAATCCGTGCTGTCACTTATGAAGATTTCGGCAGAAAATTTAGCAATGAAACTTTGTCCTCGATTTTCTTCTCTGATGATAAATATATGACAGTTCACAGCGTACAATTTATCAATCTAAGACGATGCAGTGTTCCTATTTAGTGCCCTTCTAAGCTTGTTACGTGTTTTGAGCTAATTTTTTTTCTTTCGAGTTGGTCAGAGTGCTCTCGTACCTCCTTGAGTATTTTGGAGATTCGAAGTTTGTGTTTGCGGTGGCACTTGTGGAGTTGCCAGTGTTTCATGAACACCCTACTCGCTTCCCAGAAGCAACATCCAATTGTATGGTTCGAATGCACGCGTTGATTTCTTTTGTCCGGCTGAAGCGGCGAAACGCACCCTTTCACAGGATATAAGTAAGTCACTTAAGCCTGAAGCACAGTCTTAAGTCTCCTTTTGCCTTTGCCATGCGCATTAAAATTACAAGGGCTACCTGAAAATTGTAAGGATCACCTCCGCCATCTTGCCTGGACCAAACGGGCGGCCAGAAGGAATAGGGGTCCAATACAATTGCCTAGACCATTATTAGAGCGGCTGGATACGACCAGCCATCCGACAAAGTCCAGAAAATTCATGTGAATGGAACAAGTGACACTTCCTTGGTACCAATCCCGGCTGCCAAACCATGCCGTCAACCAACCAACCGCGGCAGTCCGGAGCCCATGGAATAGACTTTAAGCAGTAAACTGACCACAGCGCCTCGCTATCCAACTCAATTTCCGGTTTAGGAACCGACCGCTGTCGCCCTGTAAAACCTCAGAAGTGTAAGCTCTGGATCTCATCGAAATCTTGTTTCGTGAAAAATATCCTGCTAAATGAATGGGAGGACGATAAACTCAGTCCTGCAGATGACTAGCGCCTACATGTTACAAACCATAGCACTCACCCGAAGTAGACACCGCCTATTAAGCCGTCAATACTTCGCTCTGCAGCACAATACCGTCATGGCGATAGTGACCCTCGGTATGAGTAGAGGGCGCTAACGAAGCCTCTGTGGCTAATGGTGACGCTAACAGCATGAAGGCCAGCCACTGCCACACAAACACATTAAACCCTTCCAAGAGCCTTCCAGTCACCTAGTAGTAGAACAGTAGCAGGTACTACGGCTGTACATTAGCAGGCGCAGGCGCGGCGCTTCCTGTGTTTGGGACAATATACGTACTCTCCTTAGCCTACCATCAGCATGATCAGAAGTACATAACTACTAATGGCAGCTATTTTCTAAAGTGGTCAATGAGCGTCTACCTCGTGAGATAGCCTAATGGTACCAGCCCGTGCAAATGGTTACACGTGTTTTCTAAACATGTCGCCTCAAGTAATGTTAGGCAGATATTTCAGAAGTACAAGTGGACTCATCCTGGAGCTTCCTCCCAATGAGTACAAGAATGGAGTGGATTAGGCATTCCTCTAGTCTACTACAAGCGATGCACTAAGGTGTGAACTTGGGCTGGCTGGTGCATAACAGAAGAACTCTGTAACAGCGCAAGCACTGAACAAACAAAATCAGAAAACACAGCGCTTCGTTTGTCTCAGTCTGTTTGACCCGTCCTTGAGCTGTTACCCATTTATTCATGGAATGCCCGTTCGCGGAGCGCAAATGTCATAGTCCAAGCTGTTAGTGAGCAGAATAAAGAAAACGCCCACTTATAACATTAAGGCAATATGTTAAATAGACGATGAACAAATTCCTAAGCGCCACTCCACTGAAATCATTTGCATCTATATTTACTGTGGCTACAGGCAGAACAAACCTGCTATTCATCATATACAGTACGCCGGTAATCGCCACAAATTCAATGTTTGGAGTGCAAGTTTTCAAGCGTCGCGTATGAGGAATACATCGTTATATATAGGCAAATTTTTAGACAGCCTGAAGAATACATATAAACATAGTTCATGATAAGATGCGCGCGCAGAGATTTCCGGAATTTGAAATGTCATTGACATTTCTGACGATAAATAATTATTTTGCAGCCATTTACTCCAGTTGTTACTGATAAGGGGTACAATATGCGAACGCGAGCACACTATTCAGAATGAAAAATATGAGAGTTGCGCATTCGGTAACATAATTGGTTTTGCTAACGCGAAAGTGTTCTATGCAGGGGTCCACCAAGACTTCACTAAAGTATTTTCGTCACGGATATGACGTTGGTACAATGCACACTAATGGATGGCAACAAAAAACTAGAAGAAAAAGTGTTATTGACCCGAGCAAAATTAAAGTCGAGCGCACAACCTAGATATTCGCGACGATAGATGGCGGGCGCTCTACCAACTGCGCTACTGAGGCATATGCACGAGGCTTCACAAGGGCGTCTTGTGCCGCCCACACATTCGACCTTACACTAACGCGCGCCGATGGGGGGCGATTGGGTGAGGACGCAGTTAGAACGCCTTGATGCCAGCGAAGGAACGCTGGTCGCGCTGGCATCGAGGAAGCGCCCTAGGCGCTGTTACGTGCTTTGCCTTTCGCGTCATGTTAGCGTGTGACTGATAGTCGTTATTGAGGAGCTTCCATATGCCCGAACGGCGTTTCTCCGCCTCATTTTTAACCAAACAGGTAAGTATGTAAATAGCATTTAGAAATATTGCTTCGGGTGCGATAGCACCGAGTAATAAAACTGCTGCAATAAGCACCGCAGAAGGGCAACGACTTGGCGGCCGAATGTCGCATTTGGTTCAGCGGGACGCACGCCAGCAGGAAGCGGAACGCCTTGGCGTATGGACGGCTCAAGATCCGAACCTCTGCTTCCCACGTTGCTGGAGCACAGTGTGGTGGTGTACGCATGAGCACAGGCACACTTGATCTCATTACTAGGGATCGAACACCGTGTCGTTTCGCTCCTCAATTAAGTACGTTTTGAAGGCATGCATATCGAGTACCAGTGCTTATTATGTGGTTGTTGATGCCACCTGGACGCGGGATTCACCATATACTGTGTCCAGGTAGATGTTAACAACTTCAGTTACCAAAAGGGCAAACTGTTCATTTGCGCGAGTCGTCGCGATCGAGATGTGCCACTAGGCGTCAATCGTGGGTGCGTCCAGGTGAAACGGTGCTTAGCCGCCAAGAACTAATAGACTTTGTGCAAGCTCTCATATATGAATGCACAATGACCAATCAGATACTACTGTGTGGGCACGTTTCACTGTCCTGTTATACCGACTTCTATGACGGAGGGATGCTATGCGTACCAGGAACCTTACTTTGGTCCAGAGAAACTTGGGTGCGAGGGCAAAAACCACCAGGCTATGTCGGTGGTTTTGCCGGCGTAGGCACTGGTAGGCCAAAGATAAGCCATGCTTTGTGTGTGCATGTGTGTGTGCGTGGCACAGGACAACTTCAGCTTATAGAGCGCGCCCATATCAAGTAAAGGGTCTTCGCTACCAGCGTCCACGATTGTGGACAGGACTTCTTAAGCACACTACACAACAGCAAACCACTGAGTGTCCTTGCAAATGCGCGCCTTCATTGTCCAGCGCGTGCTTTGCCCATACTCCCAGAGCGAACGGCAGAAGTGAACATTAACGGCTGGTGTGCACGCGACAGTTACCGACGGTAAGCAGCCCACGCAGCACGAGGCAGTTAATGCCTATCTACTTTAAGTTTTTGATTTAATTTTTTTATTCATAAATGCTACTTAAAACAAAATTCATGCTATTAGTCTGTGGGAATCCTATAAAAACATGTAGAGCTCAAAAAGCCAAAACTTGCATTTATGCGTTTTTAAAACTTGATTACGAATGTCGCCGCTTGTTGAGAGCTATTTTGAACCTTTGAAAATGATTTTTTTTACAATATTTTCCTCTGCACTTGACGAACCATTAGACAAAAAATTTGCAAAGTGAATCGCTTTTTCTTACCTACCAGTAGTTTCTGCAGGGAACAGGATAAGCGAGGCGTTCATTGTTATGTATTGAAGAAGCGTATTTCTTGTCGAAGGAATTCTATTAACCTGCGTTCCTCGTGTTTGACGCTTTCTTATCTTTGCACCTTGATTTTGTCGTCGCTTTGTTATGTTGGTAGGCGCGTGGTTGATATCTTATTCTATGTACACGGTTTTCTATACGTAATATTTTAATCGAGTCAACATTCCTATAGCACTATCCTTATGCTTTGTGACATCGCGTTGTAATAAGACATGCATCTTTCGTACCACGCAATATCTAAATATAATTTCACTCGGCGAACTATTTTTTTTAAAATAAGAAATAAATGATTTTCAGTACACGGCAGAACAGAATAAATTAAATGCAGATATGAGGCACTGACGTCATTTTTAGGACAGAGTAAACAGCAAGAGAAATACATATGGAGAGTGTTGCATACAATGTACAGCCATGAGGACAATTGAGTTGAAACACGAGCTCCGTGGATGCTTTTTCTCAAGAAGAGCGCTGGAATGATTTTTGAAGCCAGGACGCTTGCGCTCATAATCTTATTTACTTGCCACGTGGTTGGTAAGCCAGAGATGCATATGATTTCAATAGGATTGTTCTATTTGGTGTTGGATAGAGACTTAATTCTGTGAACGCAAGCGACTTGTTAAAAACGCAACTTACGGACATAGCGCGCTATTCTGGTATGCTGAATATTAGGCATTCCCTAAACATAAGGTAGGACTACTGAAGTTAGTAAATGTGCAGCACAAACAGGTTAACCTGTGAGGCCATTGCGTGACAAAGCAATTAGGAGGATTTATTACTCTAATTCACTACATACCAATATTTTGACAAAACATTTCCTTTCATCGCTCCAGAACTTGTTTGATTGCGTAATCTGGAGACGAAATTAGCGCGAACGAAATGCCGGCGCAATGCCTCGCGGAAAAAAATAAGCACGAAAAGTTCCTTGGAGAAAACACGTGAGCTATTCATAAAGTCGTGGATAAAGAATTATATGCAGAATATTCCTACGAGAACATTGCAGAATGGTGGCTCCAGCGGTTTTGATCATCTTGCATCAGCGTGTTCGAATACCCTGCTTGGTTAAAAAAAAAAACGACGGTATTTCACATTTCTAGGTGCAATAACTCCTCAAGGGCGCATTATGTGAAGTTTACCAATGCTATGCAAAACAAGAGTTTGCAAAATGGCCTCGTGCATGCACTTTAGGCAAATTTTGCCATGAGAATTATCTGATCAATATAGGTTACGCAAAAGAAGGTATGCTATATATGAGTTCAGCGAAGCAAACAGCCAGTTATGACGCAACAGCATATGAAATCTGTCGCTGAAGAGACAACCCCTACGAGGAGGACGGTGTAATAAGCGAGGCGCTTTGCATGTGCGAAATTCCTTCGGCAGACGGCAACAGTTCCTAGTTAATGGCACAAGTACAAGAAAATTCACAACCTTTCGCTATTCAAAGTTTGTGGGTTCGGATTCCAACGACAGAAAGAGTGCTTTTTCGTCAACTTTATTGCTCTAAATTTAGGTCATAATCATTATACTACAGCTAAAAACAACAAATAATTACCTTGTGCTTTCCTTGACTTATCTGTTGGTTTCATCAGCTGTGTTTAAATGAATGATGGCGTCCTCGTCCGAAATTCGCAATGTGATCTTGAGACATGGTACAACGTGTGTGTACCATGTCTCAACGGCATAATTTTCGGCGCTTATACGCCGGGAGCCCTTTAACGTCCACGTAAAGATAAACGAGTGGATTTACATTTTGCTACCGCCTAACTAGGGTTAACGCGGCGGGGTCCGAACCCTGGACCTCGAGATTGACAGAGCAACGTTCGAGCGAAGAAAAAGCTCTGTTGCAGGTTAGACATAATTTCTGTTGTTTAATGACAATGTGAGAGGCGTAGTGCATACCGACAGACGGCTAGGAGAGCAGATGTTGAAATTTTATTTCTTGCTCACAGCTTGGTATAAATAAGCTATGATCATGTTCTTTCTCGGGACCCACCGTGCATGGTAGCTTAGCAGCTGAAGTCTTTCGTTGCTAGTGCGGTTGGTTGGGGGTTGGGGGGGGGGTGTGGGAGGGAGGGCACGCGGTGCATATTCCAAGGCGTAGTGGCTGCAATTGGACAAAATGATAGTGTAGTCACCACAGCGGCATCTGTGGTGTATGATGTATGGACGACACGCGTCCGTACAGCATACAACATAGACTGCGGCAATATTGTTGTTTTGGCAAGTAAGACATTACATTTTTTTAACACGAAAGTGTTTTATTCCGGGGTCTACCAAGACTTTCGTGACGTATTTCCGTCAAGGAAGTACGTCACCAAAATGAACGCCGTCAGATGGCTAAGAGAAAAAGCTATAAAAAAAGTTCCATTGGCAGGAGTCGAGCTCACTACATCTCCGTCCGGGGCAATGGCTGGTGGGCATTTAGACCATTGAGCTACTGCCAAACACACCGCGGAGGCTACAAGAACGCGCCTTTTATCTTTCACACTTTCCTCGTTGTGCTCTTGGATGAATGATGGATGCTAGTAGTGTCTCTCTTTATAACGGGGTGGTGACATGTGTACCACCAGAGTCGAACAAAAAAAAACGATGCCTCCTTTATTAGCTCCTGCAGCGAGCCGTTGCTACGACCATTCCATTCGGCGCGTTTCCAATAGGAGAAGTGTAATGTCGTCAGCGCTTTAACACACTGCGAGGTGGCGGCTTTAGCCCAAACCTTGCTCATACATCCATCCATTTCGAAAGTTAGCTCTCCGACGCTCGGCTCACTGTCACCCCGCGTCCCCCACTCGCCCTGTGAGAACTAACGGCCAGGCTAGAGGGAATACATGAAACTTGTTGCTCTTACTCTTCGCGTTCCACGACGCTTTTGAAGGAGTGCATACCGAGTATCAGTGTTTACTATGTGCTAGTTGATGCCATCTTTGCGCGCGATTCACCATATTCGGTGTCCAGGTATATCTTGACAACTTCAGCTACCATACGGCTTAAACCATGATCATGGACGTTAGTTGTCGGTACGGAGATGTGCCACTAGGCGTCAGCGTGGGTGCGTCCACATCAAGCGGTGTTATGTCTGCCAAGCAGCAATAGACATTGTACAAGCTTTCATATACCAATGCAGTATGAACAATGAACTGCTTCTGTGACGACACGTTCACTTTCTTGTTATACCGATTTCTATTACTTAGGGATCAGCCATCTTTTGTTTTACTTCTCAGGTACAAGAATACCGAAGGGCTGCCAAGTAGCGCCAAGCATGGAAAAATGCGGTTCTACTCTACCGCGTTGGTTCTACAACGTTACCAGCCAAAAATGCCAACCTGTTTTGTGGATGCAATGCGGATACAAGGGAAACCTATTTAAAAGACAGATTGAATGTCAGGAAGGATGTGGTCGTAAGTTGATGAAATTTTACGCAGTAACAGTAGTCCCACTTTGAATACTAATTTACGGTGTTGTAGGCGTTACCAAAAACAATAACTAAATACGTTAGTCGTAGCGCTAACAACAAAGAAACGCGTTTGCACCCTACGGTACCTCTTAAAAAAGGTAACGCGTTACCGTTAAAGTTACCAAAAAAAAGTAACGGAACCTACTTGTGGCGTTACTCCAGGGTGAGAAGTCTTAATCACCGCATTTTCGCTGCTGGAATCCAAAATAAAAGTTTTATAAAGCTGATATTTATATTTCGCGTAAAAGTTCACGCTCAAACAACAATTTTACGCGAACTGCTGATTTAATGAGAATCAGGTGCACAAATGCGCCGTAGTTTGACAAGAGCATAGCGACGTAAATTCACCTGTAAAATTACATGTGATGTCTTTCAACTCGTAGGCACACAGTAAAGCCATTTTTCTTTGTGTGACATTCAACACAAAAATGAAATTTCATCATCAACGCTCTCCATTGAGAAAACATCACAACTCTAAACAAATTTAATTCTGACGGTGTGATTCCACTAACACGAGATATGCTCAAAGAGTCATAAAGAAATGCTTAACCCGCTTAGTTCCATGTTTCCACACATATAATATTTTCCCCTTTGACCTGTGCAATCGCCGCAAAAATTGCGAGCGTTTATGTGAAGGTGTTGAAGGTCAGCCTCGTTCATGAAATATTTAATAACTATAGAAACGTGTACCCGCAGCTGCCAATAAAAAGAGGAAAATATCATTTTGAAAACGAAGTTACCGCACTAGATTATACGAAGGAAAACATTCTAATAACTACAACTTAAAGAATCTAAGCAACAGCTGCATTTCGAAGCTGTCATGGGAAAGGTTGCCTCGCTTTTTAGTGATACGTCCGCATCTACACAAAATAGGTTCTCGACGGACGCATTGGATGGTACTCTGAACGACTGGCGAGTCGGCAGCAGTCCACCGCTGCGACAAACGGACGGCGGCGTGAGCTCTGCAAGAGTGGCGCCAATAGACAAAGAAGTTTTGTGTAAAACTCCTCAGATAACCTGGAACAAAAAAAAAAATTACGAGTAACGTGACACCTCAAGTTATCGAAAATGCTAACGTAAGTACGTCACCCGTCGCAGTTCCGGAATGGTAACGAATACGTTACTAAGTTACCGAAGAAGGTAACACGTCACCGGTAACGCCATTACTTGTAACACGTTGGCACCAACACTGCTAATTTATAGGCTCAAGAGATATAGTATAATAATGATTTGTACACTTTCAAATATATCGAGCGCACATTACGCGAAGTGGGCTACATAGAATAGCGCAGGTATTTCTTGTCTTTACAGATGGTAAGCATCAGCGAAATAAAGAAGTTTACTTCATTTTTTTTTCGATTATACATCGGTACGCTGACTGTGAAGGTTTGGCTGGCAGAAGCGGATGTTTCGTACCATGTACAAAACAATTGCAGATATGCAAAAGAGAAGATAAAAATGACCACGTGTCTCTACAGAATGCTGGGATAGGGTTTTTTGACCAGCACCACAGACATGACTTTTACGAGCCGATGAAAAATTATCTTTCTTCGGCTGGTACATGTCTCTCAACTTGGTTTTTCTGTACACACGTAAAATATAAGACCCCGTGCATTGAGAACATGCCCATGTCGTTTGGTATATACCGAGCAAAATACGCAAGCCTTCATCCAGCGCGCTGCTCTATGACTTCAAAGGAAAAAGTGAGACTTACTGAACCCATGACCGACACAATCGTGCCAAACTGGTTGTTTGATACAGGCTTGCTATATTATTTTTAGCGTTTTGTACCTTAACATCGGAGAATATTAAATGCGAAGCATTTCTTAGCGAACCTCTGGCACTTTGAGCGTTTCTATCTATCTATCTATCTATCTATCTATCTATCTATCTATCTATCTATCTATCTATCTATCTATCTATCTATCTATCTATCTATCTATCTATCTATCTATCTATCTATCTAGCCGCCTACGTCTGGGTGCTCTAATAATCGCCTCCTTAACTTGGTGTAGACCAAAGTTTGCATGGGAGGGTAAGAGGATTTGACGAATATGATTGCCGGGTTCTCACATGAATAACGTTAAAATCCTGTCGCGTACGTCGTCAAACCTTTTCCACTAGTCACGTGTGGCACATACCCGTTTACCACGGGCCGCCGTGTACGGGTATGCGCCACAGGTGATTGACAGTTTATATCTACCTAGGAACAGCGAGGACATTGGTAACTTACATGCTAGAGCGTTAAGGAAAACCAACATCGGCAGCGTTGACTCAACGAATGGAAAGAATGAAAATTAAGATCGCAGCAGGAATCGAACCCAAACATTCTGCGTGGCAATCAGGTATCTACCACTGAGCCACGCCAGGTCTATAAACTATAAACTACAAGCAGGCGTAATAGACACTACATGATACTCCTACGGTGGGTACTCCTACGATAGAGGCGTCATATCAGATCAACGTCTGTAGTTCCAGTGTTGGCTCCGCTTTTATAGCAGTCTAATAAACTTTACGTTTGTATTCTATGATTCAGCAAGCTATATTGAAGCATTGCTCGAGCCCGGAGGAATACTTAACGAAAGTTACATATGATATCCAGATCACCCCACCGTAAAGTGCACTTTGTCCACCAGAACGACGGAGTGGCCTCTTTATTTCTAACGAGGCTGGGCGATGGCCTCATGCTGACCGAGGATGATGCCAGATTGATTGACAGCCGTTTTGTAGACTAGGCTACGTAGGACACATACGCTCAGGTAGAGTACGAATACGACAAACACCATCCATTGATGTTGGCCTACGTAGCACTATCTAGGCCTACCAGCCTCGACGGCCCGTACCTCACCAACGCGAACGGTGGCTTCAGGTTCCGACATGTCGCCGGCTCTGTCGACAGACAATTTGTCGATGAAATGACCGAGGCATCCACGAATTCCAGCAGCTCTACTATACCACATACTTCAGCATACATCGACCCCACATCACCACGATCACGACCGGATCCTATAACAAGTCATGACCAGCTGCTGGTGCTCACTGACTACGGTGATGACGCCCTTGTTCAAGAAGTGTCAAGAACTTCTTGCACACATGCACACCGGTTCGTGAAACGTGCGTGAGTTCTCGGGACACGTATAAGCACTACATATCAGCTTACCGCTTCCGGTGTTGGTAATACCCACGTTGCCATTGGCAGCGTTACCCAACCGTAAACAACTGCTTATATAAATATGCGGCTCTTCAACATATATATGTGTGCGTATAAAATTTATACCAATCTTTAGCGTCATTTTGTAACGTGCCGCTGAGTAAAAAAGTTACGCCACAGTCACCTACCCGCCGCATGCTTTGCATAACATCGACTCCCACGGTACGTGGGATCTGCCGAATTTTTTTAAACGTAAACACTTCGTATTTATATTCCTTTACGGGGTACGCAAAAGAAAATTACAAGTCCTTCCCCACCCGAGAAAATGGGGATAAGCGAAGCTTGTCCTGGGTGCACCTAACGTAATACTACATCTCGTACTTGTGCATGGAGAGAAACATTAAAGACGAAGGCATCACCAGAAGGTTTGGTGCTCCCTAAGCTCTGGATCAGCCGCACTTGGTGACGTGTGGCTTCGAATTCAGC